>NW_020664382.1:9392871-9404383 GCF_002925995.2 Terrapene triunguis
GCCTCCTTCCTTCAGGGTATGCTGGGAACCCTCCAGTTCCCACCCCCTCCTCTCCTGACCTTGTGTTCTATTTGTGAGCTGGGCTCGGCCGGGTCCAGCGGCCCCTAGTGGCAGACAACATCTCTGCAGCCCATTTCTGGGGGTGGGGAAGAAAGGAAATTGTGTGCGCACAACATTAATTTCTGTTAAGATCTGTGTTGCGCAGTGGCGCAGAATTCCCCAGGAGTAAATTTTAAGATCCTGTTTCACTGCCTACATCTAAGCATGTGTTTTATTGTATGTGTGGAAGCATGACTGGGACTAGGGTGACCAGATAGCAAGTGTGAAAAATCAGGACAGGGTGGGGGGGTAATAAGTACCGATATAAGACAAAGCCCCAGATATCCGAACTGTCCCTATAAAATCAGGACATCTGGTCACCCTAACTGGGACACTTTTAAAAAATTTCTTTTGGTGCCATAGCTGCATGCCCAGTGTGAAGGTCCAGCTGTGGGCAGATTGTGGTGTGCAGATCCACACTCTGGAAACACATGGTCAGAGATAAACAGCTAACTCCTGTATCCCCTTAGGGGTGCAATCTCAAGCACCTTCTGTGTGGTGCTGGGTGCCTATTGTTAATGAAGGGCCAGCATTATCCTAGGTACTTTACCGATAGATATGAAGACAGAGTTCCTGGCTGAATGAACATACTGCAACACATTTGGTGATGGCAACCTGGCCTACATGGCTGTGCAGGTATATTAGGAGGACTAAGACACTCACTTCCATGCCACTGTGCAGTCTGCCTAGATCTTGGGTGTGAAAGGATAAAAAGACACTACGTAGCAGCTATTCTCCCTACCACAGTGTGGCGAACAGCAGTCACATAATGGGATCTTGGCTGTACTCCCAGTGCACTGTCTAGAGAAGTTTAGAGAGTGGAAGTACGGGTATGTCTACACTTAAATCGCTATAGCAGCGCAGTTGCAGCTCTCGTGCTCCAGTGTAGACACCACCTACAGGAAGGGTTCTCCCATCAGCACAGATAATCCACCACCTCCCTGAGAAGTGGTAGCTGGGTTGATGGAAGAATTTTCATCAACCTAGCACTGTCTACATCGTGGTATAGGTTGGCTTAGTTATGTGACTTGGGGGTGTGGATTTTTCATGCCCTTGAGACACATAGGTATGCTGATGTAAGTTCCCTGTGTAGACCAGCCCTGCATGTGTGTTGTAATCTGCTTGAAAGAGCCAGTACTGAGGAAGAATTAAGGAAGGAATCAGATGCTCTGAGGTGTGGTTCCTTCCATGCAAGCCCCACCGCTTACACATGGCATTGTAAAAATGCAATCCAGTCCTACAAGGGTGCCATGCAAACAGGAGGAAAGTGGGAACGAAAAGGAGCAACAAAACCCAAGGCATTGCAGTTGTGAAATGGAGCATGTCTTACAATATGCACAATTAAAAAAAATTGAGTTGAAATATTCTTAATACATTCATTTCAGTAGGATTTGAGGGGACGAAGCACCAAAATGGAAGTAAAACAAAATCAGTATTTTATTTTGTTACACTGATTTGTTTTCCTACTGTTCATTTGCATGGATGTTTCTAGCAGGACTTGATAGACTTTTTGAAAACCCACTTCTCTTCTCTCTGATTTAATGTTCAGTTCCTGTATTTTGTTGTTTGAAGGAGAGTGTGTGTGTAATTACTCCAAAATCCTAATAAAAATAAATGAGGGTTATGGGGAAGGGAAGACCAGGAATTTGGACATTTATCCACTGCCTGATCGACAAAAATGTACTGTGATTATCTCTCTGATGAGAGGATATTGTCTGTCTGTTGTTTTTCATTATAATTGAACCAAAAAAAGTTGCTTCCTAATCAAAGTACTCACTTTTATTCTTGATATGGCAAAAATTAAATTGCTGGTAGACAAATATAGTGAAAGACCAAAGTTGTGAGTTCATAGAATCAATGTTCAGCAAAGCTAAGGGTTGAGATTGGGGAGGGTAGGAGGGGACTTACTTCTATACCAATTACATAATGAGTCTGAGAAGCTGTCTGATGTGGACATTTGGAGTAGACTTCCCATTGGAGATGGAAGAAGATTCTGGACCTGAAGGTTGCTGCCTTGCATTCTTGTGTCATCACTTACGCCTGTGTGAAGTGAGTGTGAAAAGCTACCACTGTAAGTGAGAGGAATTCTGACTTGGCGCTATTTTGCAACCACTTTGCACAGATGTAAAATAACACAAATGGCAAGGCAGGGCAGACTCTGCCCTCTCCTTCGACAGTCAGAGAGAGCACATTAAACTAAAGCTACAGGAAATCATCTTGGACAACACAATAGGAGGCTTCTTGACCAGAGGTCATTCCAATGACACTTGGTATCCATGTGGTATTATGAACTAAGTACAAAATGAGTGTTTTGGCCACATCATCTGTCAATAAATGAAGGAACCGCTGATCCTGTAATATTATTTTCTGTACTTACCTTCTTTCTTGAATGAGTTCAGCCTTATAGGCACATGATTGCTACACTTCATTGTAACTGAGAGGGCTAATATTATTGTATCATGAATTTTGTTATGAAAGTCCTATCAAGTCTTTGTAAAATAATTAAGTACGGTATATAGAGTTTAATATATGGTATGTTTCACTTTGTCTTCCATGATATGTATATAATGAAATATCCTTTCTAGCTGGTTTCAAAGGGAAAAAAAATTCGAACTCCTATGAAAACAGTGGAACAATAAGTTAGAGAACAATAAAGAATTTAAAAAACCACAAGCTGAACTGAATGTCTCAGGCACATAACTGATAATAAAGAAAAATTGATTTCTGTGGAACTACAGAATTCACTTCCTTGATTTTTGAACTAATATCAATAACTAAGTTAATTTTCAAACTGTGCTTTACTTCCTAAAATAATTCCTTGAGCATATCTTTTAGAAAAACATCCAGTCTTGATTTAAAAATTGCCAAAGGAGGAGAATCTACCATAACCCTTGGTAAACTGGTTAATTGTGAATGGTTAATTACTCTTGTTAAAAATTTACATCTCATTTCCAGTCTGAATTTGTCTAGCTTCAACTTCCAGCCATTGCATCGTATTTATCTTTGTCTGCTAGACTGAAGAGCTATTAAATTATTACATATTTGTTCCCCATGTAGGTACTTGGCTGTAAATAGATTGAGCTCCTTGAGTCTATCATTATAAGGCATGTTGTCTAATCCCTGAATCATTTTCCTGGCTCTTCTCTGAACCCTCTCCAATTTATCAACATCCTTTTTGAATTGTGGACCCCAGAACTGGACACGATATTCCAGCAGCAGTCACACCAGTGGCAATTTGTAAATCAAGATTGGATGCTTTTCTAAAAAATATGCCCTATGAATTATTTTGGGGAAGTTCTATGGCCTGTGTTACATAGGAGGTCAGACTAGATTAACACAATGGTCCCTTCTGGTCTTGGCATCTATGAATTTGTGTGTTGACTGAATGGAGGAAAAATTATCCTGATCCAACTTTCTTTTATCCAGTATGTTGATTTATCAAGCTAAGCGCATGCATAAGTGTTTGCAGGATCTGGGCTCTGTATTCAAATATTTCAGAAGAACTCATTATTACTAAGTGCCCAGTCCTGCTCCCATAAAGCTCAAGGACAGAACTCCCAATGCGGGCAGATTTAGTCCCTGTGGGAAGAGTTACTGGGAAGGTATTCTCAAGTGAGTCCTTGTCTCAGGAATGAAATGCCTTTACACATGCCATTCCCTGGTATGCTAAATCACAGATTTGGTGATCTTTGGGTCATACTGCAAGGCTTGTCTGTTCTTCCAGGCTCTCTTGAGGTAAGGGCTGGGGAGAGAAAGAAGGATTTAGTGGATAGGAGGATGTGGAGGCGCATCTGAGTTTGGGAGGCCTTATAGTTTTTGGACCTGGTCTATTTTAATATTGGATTTTAAAAACAATTTGTACGTCGTCTCAGAATATTAGGTAATCTCATTTTAAAATAAAGGACACTCGAGTTCACTTCCCCATTGTTTCCCACAGAGTTTTAATGTCTTCACTACGTCTCTTTTACTGTCAGTCCAGTTGTGAAATGTTTTGTTTAAAAACCAAACACACACACACACACACACACACACACACACACAGAACATATTCTAGAAATATTTATGCATGTGAATAACTTTATGGGGTTATTCACATACATAAATGGTTACAGAAACAGGCCCTAAAGTGGCTGGTTGAGGATCAATAGTCTTGACATTGCATGTTGGTTTTTTGTTTTTGTTTTTTAAAGTATAAGTTATGAGGTGTCAGGCATTTGTATCCAAACTCTGAACAAAAATGTGCTTTACTTTGAAAAATCTCCTTGTGTCGGTAGTTTATCCTTTAAAAAGAGACTTTAAGAAGAATACAGCTTAAAAAAAAAAACAGCGAAGAGAAATAATAGTAAATTTTAACTTCAGCTTTTAATTTTTAAAATTTATTTCTCCTTCTTCTGGGTCCTTTGGTCTGCCCAAGTCAAAAAGGAGCAAGAGGATACTTAAAAATGATGTAACAGTCTCCTTTGAGCACTCTGCATCAATTGGAAAAGGAACTCTTATACATTTTTTTTCTAAAATGAGATGCAAACAAATTAGTTCTGCTAGGTGTAGGAGTGACATTTCAGAACCCCACTGACAGCTGGATTATCAAGTTAAAAATCATCTCTCCCATGCTGGAACTAACTGAATAACTCTCCTTTTTGTATAGGTTTTAATGAAATCACCCATGTGGACAGGGCCAGAACAAAGCACATGCACCCTTAGGACTTAAAAGGTGCCTGCCCTTGTGCTGATGCTCTGTGCAGTAGTGAAATTTCACCTTCTGTGAGCAAGTATCATGCGATAGCTCTCTTTTTATCAGTCCTTTAGAAGATATGGTTTAAATTGGGGCGTTTTGACAGCCCATTTTTAATAAGGGTATAATAGAACAAAAAAATCTCCCAAATCTTGCCCCAAGCTGAGTTATGACCCCAAAAAGGGAGAAGTATCACAGACTCCATGAAGTCCACTAGGGACTTCTCTATTGATATTATGTAGAAGGTGCTTAGATACTACGTTGATGAGTGGCAGTATAAAATCTTAAGATGTATAACACTTGCTTGTTACATAGTGGTTTTCATCTGCCGATCTCACAGTACTTTGCAAAGAAAGACTTGTAACATTCCTATTTTAATAGGGAAACAACTTTGGTTAAGGGAAAACTGAGACACAGAGGTGAAATGACTTGCCAAAGGTCACACGGTCAACCAGTGGCAGAGCTGGGAGTAGAACTTAGATCTACTGACACCCAGTCTAGTGCCCAATCAACTGACTATGCTTCATCCAGTTTTTTTAATTCTTTTGTTTTTAATTTGTGTATCCAGCTTTATGAATATGTTTATAATGGTCAGTACTGATAGTACATCATTGTAAAATAGAGGCAGTAATATGGTGCAATAATATTATCTGAAGTGCCTTTTGTGTTAGCTATTCCAGTGTGCAATACAAAATGATGAAGCATTAACCTAGCTCCATAGATATACACAGTACTCTGAGATAGTCTCTGCCTTGAGTAGCTGACTGTCTCCCATAGACAAGACAAACGACGACAGTTTAAAAAAGGGAGGATCTAGAGAAGTTCATGGAAGTAGTGGGGTTGAAGGAGGACTGAAAAGTTGTGTGGTGGGCAGGAAGAGAGAGACTGTAACAGATATAGGGAACAGCATGACAGAAGGCTTGCAGCCAAGGACAGTAGCTGGAGGCAAAGGAAGCAATAACGAGAGATAATTGGGAACAGCATAGGGAGGAGTAGGATGGAAATGGGAGCAGAGATTAATTCTCTAGCTGATAATATATTCATGGACTGTAAGGCCAGAAGGGGCCATTATGACCAAGTTTGACCTCCTGCATAAAACAGGCCATGGAACCTTTCCCAATAATTCTTGCATCAAGCCCATAACTTTTGGTGAAGCTTGTTAGAGCATTTCTTTTAGAAAGAAATCCATCTTTGGTTGAAAGACTTCAGCTGATGGAGAAGTCACCCGACTCCTAGATAAGTTATGTCAATGCTTTAAAAAGTTGCATTTAGTTTAGTAATCCTAGGTGTCTATGAAATGCCTATCACAATGGTGTTGATGTTTAGAGCTTTGTCAGTAAAGATGAGGAGTCTCAATTTGATGTCATAACAGACAAGAAGCCAGAGAAGAGATTGACATTATTATTTAACACGTTTTGGTAGCACCTAGAAGTGTCAGCTTTGAGCCCCATTGTACTAAACATTGTGCAAACACATAGTAAATGACAGTCCCTCTCCCAAAGAACTACTGGGGAATGGGCGAGAGGGTTATGATTGGGGGAAATACAAGGTGGCTGGAGAAGTGGGAGGGGAAGATGACTCTAGCAGTGCTGTTTTCGATTGAGTAGAAGCAGCAGAGGGAGAGATGCTGAGGCTAGGGATGAACAGGAATCAAGGCAAAAAATAACCAACTTGTGGACAAAGAGTTGATTCTCCATGATGCCCCTGCCCTTCCACCAGTACAGTTGTGCTCCACAGAGATGGAGCAGCTGGATACACCCAGAGTCTGGTGTCAGGCACTGGGAGCAGGGTGTTTCTAGTGGCAGGACCCAGGCTGTGGAACTCTCTGCTTAAGAACTGAGGCTGTACCTAAGCCTGGTGGTGATCAAATCAAGGTATAAAACACATCTTCAGTAAATCCTTCCTCAGAATTAATGACTCTCAGCAAATGAACAAAAGCCCTCCCTATGCACTGTCCTGCTGATCTTCCCTGGAAGAACATTGAGAGGGAAGTGCTGGTTTTTTGTTCTTGTTCTATGATTTTATGCTCCTTAATACGTATAGTGTATAGCAATCTGTGTAGTGCTTAGGGACCATACTTATAGATGCTATATTAGAATGTAAGATAAGTAGGAACTAAGGAGGCGGAGAAGGGTTGGAAGGAAAGATGAGAAGTTCTTTTTGGGAGAAATTGGACTGTGGTAGTGGGACATTTAGGAGGGGATGGCTGATTGGTAGTGAGAGATGTACCCTAGGGCAGAGGAACAGAAGGTGGATTTGGGAATTCTTTGCCTAGAGGTATATGTGTCAGTTGAAGCCACGGGAGTGGACACATTTGCCTAAAGAGATGGTATAGAGGGATTAATAGGGAGAGGAGCCACCAAAGTAGTGGTCAGTGAGGCAGAAGAACACAGCTGTGGAAATGTGGGGAAGATTGGAAATGATGGAGTAGAGAGTGATTGTAGGCACATAGGACTTGCCCTATTGGATCAGACCAGTGATCCATCAAGTCTAGTGTCCTATGATAAAGGCAGCAGAGATCAAAATGATAAAAATAGAGAACTGGCCCTTTGGCTTAGCAAGGGGATCATTATGCCTTTGGGCAAGGCCATGTTGTTGTTGTAAACAGGGCAGAAACTAGCCTGAAGTGAGACCAGGAGGAAATTGGAGTAGAGCTAATGAAGAGATTGGGCATGGACATTGTGCACAAGGGGTTTGGAGAGGAAGAGGAGGAGAATGGGACAGTGGTTAGAGAGGCAAGTAGTTGGGTTTTATTTTATTATTATTTTTTAAACTTTTTTTCAGACAGCAGGACAATGTGTGTGGTTATTGGTTGGTGGAAAAGAGCCAAAAGAGAGGACGAGGATGAGAGATAGAGGCAGGAAACGATGGGGTTAGAGACTGCAAAAGGAACACTTCTGAGTCAGACTTGGATTCAGGAGGAAGGGAGAAAAGAGCAAAACAGGTAGAGCAATCCTTAACCTGACAACAAAGGAGTGGTTCGAATATGCTGCTTAGAAGAATAGGCTAGAATTATCCTTAAATATACTTTGCCATTTCTTCTCTGTATATTGGTATTAGCAGAACTAAGGTATGGTTAATTGAAACGCTTTACTATGTGGCTAGGTAGTATATTAATGTGACAAGATTTACTGTACTCCATGGGTATTGTATAAGCCCAAGGAGTAATCTGTGTTACTACGTTTGGAAAAATAAATAAAAATTATTCCAAGCAAATTTTACACTTGTTGAGAGGAGAACATGAAAACGAGCTGCAGGCTACAGCTCGGGCTGATTCCCAAGATGACTGTGTCTCTCGTTCTTTTCTTTTTTTTTTAATGTCATCAAAAAGGGATGTTTTTCCTTATCAGAAATTAAGTCTTTTAATGAGTGCTGTTCTAATGGTCTTTACTTTGTTCATCATTATCGTTAGCTATTAACCGTGTAAAGGATACAGCGCAATGTACTAGATATAGGCTAGTACAGTAGTTCACATCTCTTAATTTAGAGAGAATTAACACAAATATAAGTATCTCTTGGATCCTACCCATCTTAAATTTCCAATCCTCCTCTTTTCCCATTGTATTTGAAGTGCTTGGTGGCCCTTGACTAGGGCTCGTAAGCACTACTGCAATACAAATATTATATTATTATTATTATTATTTATTGTTTATTATACAATGCTCAGGAGCATTTCATAGAGAGGTCTGTTTGCACCACTAGAATTCCCTAAATCAGTGGTCATCAACCCGTCGACCGCAACTGACAGGTCGATCTCAGTTGATCGCGATCTCCAGCGGCGTAGTGTGGCTGCAGCTAAGGCAGACTTCCTGCCTACCCCAGCCCCCCGCCACTCCCGGAAGTGGCCAGCGCAGCCCCGTGGCCTGAGGGAGGCAGGGTCTCCCTCTGTGCGCTGCTCCTGCCTGCAAGCACCGCCCTCGCAGCTCCCATTGGCCAGTGCAGTGCACGGAGCTACGTGCCCCCTCCCCTCCCAGGGGCCGCAGGGGCGCGTTGGCCCCTTCTGGGAGCGGTGTGGGGCTGGGGTAGGTGGGGAGCCTACCTTAGCCTCGCTGCGCCCAGAGCCGCCGGAGGTAAATGCTGCCCATCGGGAGGCCACACACACCCCTAATCCCTGAGCCCCCTCTTGGAGCCAGCACCCTGAACCCCCCTGCACCCCAAGCCCCACCCTGATCCCCCTCCCAGAGCCAGCACCCCAAGTCCCCATCTGCACTGCAACCCCCAGCCCCCTCCTAGAGCCAGCACCCTATACCCCCTTCTGCACCCCGAACTTGCTCCCGCTCCTCAAGCCCCAGCCCGACTTCCTTCCCAGAGCCAGCACCCTGTACCCCCTCCTGCACCCCAACACTCTGCCCCAGCTCAGAGCCCCCTCCTGCACTCAAACTCCCTCCTAGAGCTTGCACCCCTCATCCCCTCCTGTACCCCAGCCCCCTACCCCAGGCTCAGCCCAGAGCTTCCTCCCACACTGCGAACCCCTCGGCCCCAGCCCAGAGCCTGCACCCCCTCCTGAACACCAACCCCTTACCCCAGTCCAGTGAAAGTGAGTGAGGGTGGGGGAGAGTGAGCGACGGAGATGGGGGGGCGGGAATGGAGTGAGCGGGGCAGGGCTTTGGGGAAGGGGCAGGGTAGATCCTGGGTTGCCCTTAGATTCAAAAAGTGATCTTGGGCGTAAAAAGGTTGGAGACCACTGCCCTAAATTGTAGTTTGAGAACCACTGGACTAGCAGATTTAGAGGGACAGGTTGGTTGTCTCGTGGAGATAAAGGGAAAGGGCAGGTTGACTGATGAGACTTGGCTGGTTTTAGGCTTGTTGAGAATGACTTCAACATGAGTCATCAAAAGAGTGTGTTGGAGGCACAGTGTGGAAAAAAAAAAAGAGATGGTGCAAGAGATGGCGATTGGGTAACTTTACAAACGGGTACAGCAGTAAAAGAGGGAGAAAAGAGGGAGGAGACCTACTCAGTGGGTTTGTCCAACCAGAGTTAAACAGGTTTTAGGTTCTGGATAGAAGTCAGGGTGATTCTGAAGATGTAAACGTAGAATGGGGGATGTGGCTGCTGGAACAGCACACTTGGAATAGACGACATGAAAGCGCTCAGGGCACTTTAAAGACGATGCAGACATTTTGCCTAGAAATAGAGACATAAACATGGTGTGCACAATTGCTGGTAGAAGCAATGGGTTTACGAATGGCATCTTGGAGGAAAAGAAGGTTGGACAGCTGGTGGTGTTCAGAAGAGAAGAGATCTGCATGCAGGATTCTGGGAAGGAAAGCAAAATAGAATAAACTCCCCTCCCAGTAGTGCAGTGTAGGGAGAATACCTTCACTTCTCATAACCTCCCACATCTTTGAGGGGGTATGACTGGTCACTGACTTTCTCTCTACCACATTTCCTTTCTCCCTTACTCTGTCGCTGTACCATTCCCCTCTCCTCCTTGTCCAGGCTCTCTGTAGCCCTCTCTTGAATGGAAGCTTGGATCTCTTGGAGTCTGCTTTGTTTCTTTACACTGGTGCTTTGCTCTTTTCTGTGTAGGCTATTATGACCCCATCACCATAGTATCCAAGTGCCTGTCATTAGCAAAAATGGCAACACATTTTGCTGTGTTCCTCTCATGAGGGAATGGAGTGGATCCATCGGTTGTGTGAGTTGCTCTTTTGACGCTGTCATTTAATGGTAGCATGCTGGGATAGACTCAGGAAAACAGCATGTCCCGTTTTCCTTTTCACCACACTTGAGAGGTGTGGTGTGATATTAAGAAGCTGAGCTACAGAAGAATTTATTGGTAATATAAAATAACTACATGACCAGTTCCTGCTTTCCAGATTTGTGGTGAGATAAGAGAAGCATTTGAATGTGACTTGTCTACAGCCTGAAATATCCACTGGCAATGGAGAGCTAAATCTGTTCTATACAAATGCTAGGAGCATATGTAATAGGATTGCTGAATTGGAGTTACACATTTTCAGGGATAAGTACAGTATGATAGTTCAAGTACATATCAGAGACATTCTTAAATCAGAAAAAAGACTGGGGATTTAAAAATAGTAGTCAGGGGATTGTTGGATTTTGCATTAGATTTCTAGAGTAGTGGGAGAAAAGAAAAGGCTTTTGTAGGCACGACAAAAGAGCCCTTTAAGAAGTCTAGAACTCTGATTGGGGGAATCCTGGCTGGAGTAAATATGAAAACTTTATAATCTGAATGTTGCAAGGTGTTAGTGATTTCCATACGGATAATATACAGGCAAGCAAAACAATACTTTTTGTTGACTTGCTAGAATTTGGATTAATTTACATGGGAAAAATAAGTGAATTATTTTAGATTTCCCAAATATTTTTACTAAGTATCTTGTGCAGTACTCTGGATTCTTTGTGGCAGGGCACCTCCTCTGTCTCGCCAGGCTTCACACTTCCCCCTGGAGTAAATCAGCTGGATGGTGTTTGTTTTCTGACTGTGGGTATATTTATCAATATTTTCAAAGTAGGCCTTGGGACAGTCCCAAAGAGTGCCCCTCCACCAAACAAAGGAAACAAGTTCACAACACAAAATAAAAGGGAATACCTTTTCCTTGTGTGTGTGTGTGTGTGTGTGTGTGTGTGTGTGTGTGTGTGTGTGTGTGTGTGTGTGTGTGTGTGTGTGTGTGTGTGTGTGTGTGTGTGTGTGTGTGTGTGTGTGTGTGTGTGTG
>NW_020664382.1:9404393-9436753 GCF_002925995.2 Terrapene triunguis
CCCCCCCCCCGTCACCTTTGAGCCCCACTGCCTCCCCCAGTGCTTAATTTGTATTGAAAGAGGTGCCAGAGCTCAGCCCTGGCACAAACTAAGCCCTGACTGGGCAGCTGGAGAGCAGCAGCTGCTGGCCAGGCGCCCAGCTCTGAAGGCACTTCTGTGCTGCTGCTGGCAGCGGTGTTAAGGTGGCATGATATATGGTGTATTGCCACTCTTACTGCTGTGCTGCTGCGGTGGCTCGTGGTGCCTGGTGCTCAGCCTGTGACTCAAGGTGGGCTTTGCGCTGTCGCACAGGGACTGCATCTTGCCAGAGCCCACAGCCCTCCGGCTCACCATGTGTATTTTGACAGGAAATACCAAGCAGTAATAACAACAACACTATGTGTGTGTCTGAGAGAGAGAGAGAGAGAGAGAGAGAGTGTGTGTGTGTGAGACAATCTGTGTTGGGGGAATGTGAGAGACAGTGTGTGTGTGTTGGGGGAGTGTGAGAGACAGAGTGCTGCCACTTTAAGCACAGGACTCATTTGTTCAGGCTTGTTCTGTCCAGACTCCAGCAGTTCCCTGACCCAGAGGCTGCGAGGGAGCAGCAGCACAAACTCTTATCCCCGCACCCCGGAAACGGTACAGGGGCAGGGGATGGGGATACCATCCTTTCTGCACAGCACGCAGGAGGCTCTGGGAGCAGCTCGGCCAGGGGCGGCTCCAAGGCGGGTGGGAGTGGGGGCTGGGGCAGCAGCGGTGGCTGCAGACAGCAGCAGAGCAGTGAGGGGAGGAGGGGCACCCTTGCTCCTGAGACACCCTCCTTAGAATGCAGCTCGGGAACCCCTCCCCTCTGCACAGCAGGCACAAGGCTCCCCGGAGCAGCTTGGCCAGGGGCAGCTCCAAATGGGGGAGGTGGCAAGAGCAGCGGTGGCTGCAAAGCAGCAGGGGGAGAAGGGGAACCCCTGCTCTGGAGGCGCCCCCTCAGCAATGTGCCCCCTGGGCCGTCCCCCTGATAGCCCATGCTTAAGTCCGGGCCTGGCTGCAAGACAGTTTCCTCTGTGCTCCTAATGCTTCCCTGAGGGTGCACAGGCAGTGTTTAGGAGGAGGAATTTACATCACACAATGGCAGATAGCTAAAAAGTGACAATTTTTAAAAAGTATGTATATACAAATGCTAGAATACTAAATACCAAGATGGCTGAACTTGAGTGTCTCATATTAAATGAGGATATTGATATAATAGGCATCACAGAAACTTGGGGAAATGAGGATAATCAATGGGACACAGTAATATCAGGGTACAAAATATATCGGAAAGACACAATAGTGGGGAGTGGCACTATATGTGAAAGAAAGCGTAGAGTCAAATGAAGTAAAAATCTTAAATGAACCAAACTGTACCATACAATCTCTATGGATAGTAATTCCATGCTTGAATAATAAGAATACGGCAGTAGGGTTATACTACTGACCACCTGACCAGGATGGTGATCGTGACTGTGAAATGCTCAGGGAGATGAGAGAGGTTATAAAAATAATAAAACCTCTCAATAATAATGGGGGATTTCAACTGTCTCCATATTGACTGGATACATATCACCTGAGAATGGGATGCAAAGACAAAGTTTCTTGACACCTTAAACGACTGCTTCTTGGAGCAGTTAGTCCTGGAACCCACTAGGGGAGAAGCAATTCTGGATTTAGTGGAGCACAGGATCTGGACCAAGAAGTGAATATAGCCGAACCACTTGGTAATAGTGACCATAATATAATTAGATCTAACATTCCTGTGGCTGGGAAAACACAAAGCAGCCCACCACAGTAGCATTTAATTTCAGAAAGGGGAACTACACAAAAATGAGGAGGTTAGTTAAACAGAAATTAAAAGGTACAGCACCAAAAGTGAAATCCCTGCAAGCTGCACGGAAACTTTTTAAAGACACCATAATAGAGGCTCAATTTAAATGTATACCCCAAATTAAAAAGCATAGTAAGAGGACCAAAAAGGAGCCACCGTGGCTAAACAAAAAAGTAAAAGAAGCTGTTACAGGCAAAAAGACATCCCTTAAAAAGTGGAAGTTAAATCTTATTGAGGAAAATACAAAGGAGCATAAACTCTGGCAAGTGAGGTGTAAAAATATAATTAGGAAGGCCAAAAAAGCATTTGAAGAACAGTCAACTAAAGACTCAAAAAGTAACAGCAAATATTTTTTTAAGTACATCAGAAGCAGAAAGCCTGCTAAACAACCAGTGGGGGCCACTGGACGATCGAGATGCTAAAGGAGCGCTCAAGGAAGACCATGGCAGAGAAATTAAATGAATTCTTTGCATCGGTCTTCACGACTAAGGATTTGAGGGAGATTCCCAAACCTTTGAGCCATTCTTTTTAGGTGGCAAATCTGAGGAACTGTCCTAGATTGAGGTGTCATTAGAGGAGGTTTTGAAACAAATTGATAAATTAAACAGTAATAAGTCACCAGGTCCAGATGGTGTTAACCCAAGAGTTCTGAAGGAACTGAATTGTGAAGTTGTAGAACTACTAAGTGTGGTGTGTAAACTATCATTTAAATCAGCCTCTGTACCAAATGACTGGAAGATAACTAATGTGATGCCAATTTTAAAAAAAGGCTCCAGAGGCGGTCTAGGTAATTACAGGCCGGTAAGCCTAACTTCAGTACCAGGCAGATTGGTTGAAATGATAGTAAAGAGCAGAATTATCAGACACATAGATGAATATGATTTGTTGGGGAAGAGTGAACATGTTTTTTGTAAAGGGAAATCATGCCTCACCAGTCTACTAGAATTCTTTGAGGGGGTCAACTATCATGTGGACAAGGATGATCCAGTGGATACAGTGTACTTAGATTTTCAAAAAGCCTTTGACAAGGCCCCTCACCAAAGCCTCTTAAGCAAAGTAAGCTGTCATGGGATAAGAGGGAAGGTCATCTCATGGATCAGTAACTGGTTAAAAGATAGGAAACAAAGGGTAGGAATAAGTGGTCAGTTTTCAGAATGGAGAGAGGTAAATAGTGGTGTCCCCCAGGGGTCTGGACTGGGATCAGTCCTATTCAACATATTCATATATGATCTGGAAAAAGAGGTAAGCAGTGAGGTGGCAAAATTTATAGATGATACAAAACTACTCAAGATAGTTATGTGCAAAGCAGACTGCAAAGAGTTACAAAGGGGTCTCACAAAGCCAGATGACTGGGCAACAAAATGGCAGATGAAATTTAATGTTGATAAACATGGGCAGTGTGTGACTCCTGCATTGGGGGAGGCTGGGCATGAGCACTGGAAGCTCCCTAGAAGTGTTTGGGGGCCACTGGTGCCCATACAATGGCTCTACCCCCTTCTCCATTCCGGGCCCTGCTTGGCCTTCTTTCCCTGAGGCCCCACCCTGCTCCCGCTCGGCCCCCTGCCCCAAGAGCCCTCCCCACCCACCGCTTGTGCCTCTCTGCCCCCTCCCCTAAGGGCCCCCCTGCCCGTCGCTTGGACCTCTCCATTCCCGGTGGGTGGGTGGGCCCTCCGGGGAGGGGGCGGAGAGGCGTGAGTGGGGGGGCCTCTGAGGAAGAGGTGGAGTAGGGACAGGAAGAGGTGGAATGAGGGCGGGGCCTTAGGGGAAAAGGTGGAGGAGGGGTGGAAAGAGGAGCAGCATGGGCAGGACCAGGGCCTCGGGGCAGACCGTGGGTGGGGCCACAGTTTGGTCGCCATTTCAGCGGTGGCATTCCAAAGGCGGTGGGCCGGTGTGCCTCTAAAGGGAGATGCATTGCATCCTGGTTGGGGAGGCTTAGCCTCCCGTGGCTTATCATACCCGCTGCTCATGTTGATAAATGCAAAGGAATTCACATTGAAAAACATAATCCCAACTATACATATAAAATGATGGGTCTAAATTAGCTGTTACCACTCAAGAAAGAGATCTTGGTGTCATTGTGGATAGTTCTCTGAAAACATCCACTCAATGTGCAACGACAGTCAAAAAAGCAAACAGAATGTTGGGAATCATTAAGAAAGGGATAGCTAAGACAGAAAATATGATATTGCTTCTGTATAAATCCGAGGAACGCTCACATCTTGAATACTGCGTGCAGATCTCGTCACCCCATCTTGGAAAAGGTTCAGAAAAGAGCAACAAAAATGATTAGGGCTATGGAACAGCTTCTGTATGAGGAGAGATTAAAAAGATTGGGACTTTTCAACTTGGAAAAGAGATGACTAAGGGGGGATATGATAGAGTAAATCGTGACTGGTGAGGAGAAAGTAAATAAGGAAGTGTTTCTCATAACACAAGAAGTAGGGGTCACCAAATGAAATTAATAGGCAACAGGTTTAAAACAAACAAAAGGAAGTATTTCTTCACACAACACACAGTCAACATGTGGAACTCTTTGCCAGGGGATGTTGTGAAGGCCAAGATTATAACAGGGTTCAAAAAAGAACTAGATAAATTCAAGGAGGATAGGTCCATCAATGGCTATTAACCAGGATGGGCAGCGATGCAAAACCTAGCCTCTGTTTGCCAGAAGCTGGGAATGGGCGACAGGATGGATCACTTGATGATTACCTGTTCAGTTCATTCCCTCTGAAGCACCTGGCATTGGCTTCTGTCAGAAGACAGGATACTGGGCTACATGGACCATTGGCCTGACCCAGTATGGCCGTTGTTATGAGGCGGAAACAGCCTAACTCAAATGCAGAGGGGATAAGTCACAGATTGATGATGGAAATGTGGTGGAGGGAGTAGATTGGGACAAAGGATGTGGGTGTGGGGGGATTCTGGTATTGGGAGCTGGCAGAGGAGGAGAAGAGACTGGGACTGACTGGGCAAGGAGAGTGGGACTGGGAGCTGGGGGAGAAGTAAGGGAGTTGGAGAAGGCATTGGATGATGAGCTGAGGAAAACTGGGACCGGCTGGGCAAGGAAACGAATTAGGAACAGAAGCTGTGGGGTGGGGGAAAAGAGACAACTGGGATAGGTTGGAAAGGAGAAGGGCAGAAAGATCTGTGCTCTCTGGAACACGCTTCCCTCCAGTGCCTGGAATTGAACCCAAGATTCCTGAGTCTCGCCCTTCCTCTGCTATTTTTCAGATATCTGTGAAACCCACTGGCAAAATACATGTCTAATCCCCCTTAGATTGAATGCTGTGAGTCTGGGACCATTATAAACTGAAAACACCTTCTATTGGAAAGTATTAGAGAACTATAGTTGTTGTTACCAGTTCTGCCCGCCTCCTCCCCCGCCCTTGGCATCCAGAATAAGAGAGAGATGCCTTTGTATATTTATATATAATATGAAATCTAAAGAAATAAATGATTTTTTCTATTTTAAAATGGTAGCTGATCCTTATCAACCCTGATTAAACTCAACTTTTCCCAAACAAAAATCCCCCCGCCCCCACACCAGCTCCCATCAAGTTATTCCTTCTCGTAAAGCATGTAATAGGACCCCATTCATTTTCTAAAGTTTCATATCTTTACAGTGAATTTATCAGTTTATTGAACACACAGCTCCGCTAGTAGAAAATAATGACCAGTGCAGACCAATTCAGAGGATTTTGGATCTAGTAAATGACTTGGGACCTGATTCAAAGTCCTCGCGGCCAATGGAATTCTCCTTTGACTTAAATGGATTTTCGATCAGGCCCTTGAAACTGCAGTTTAAAGTGAGGGGAGGTCCAAAGAATTATCTTGCTCTCCCTGTCAAGGAGGGTCTGGCCCTGACTGTGCATTTTCCAGACTGCCTGGAGTTTGCTACCAGGAGTGAGGAAAACCTGACCTGCAATAACAATGCCTAGACCTGCTCCTTGTGCTCAGTGAAACAAACCCTGGGACTTAATGTCTTTAGTCTAGGGGAGTGAGCGGGTTCTGGGTGGGCTTGCAAGCCAGGAGCAGATGCTCATTCTCTCTGTATATGAAGCATGTTGTACCAATCATAAATTCCAGATCTGGTATTTGGTCCCGGTTTACTACTCACTGAATGGGTGACTGGGCCCCCTGTGTACTGGACACAACATGCAGTACAGTGCTTATTGATTAATGAGGTATGTCACTTTTGAGGAAAGAATAATGAGGAAACCTGGCAGCTAAAGCAACACTGAGTCCAGTGGCAGCCTAATAGGATTGGTGCCTAGATGCTACAGTGATGGGTGCATTGGAAATATCTATAATTGAATGATAGAGAAGGGAGTTGAAAAAAATGTTAGCAGAGCCTTCTCAGGCTTCATTTACATTAATCTTCGTGGTTGCAAACCTTGTTAAAACATGATTCAAATGTGGCTCTCACTGAAGTGTTTTCTAACGTTTGGCAGGCTGGCGTGAGTGGGGCCACTAAAGACCAGACGAGGCTTGAGCACAGTTCTAGAACTCTGTTGTCACACTGCTCGTCCCCATCTGTACCAGCTGGTCAAATGGTGGTAGAAAATAGCTCAGTACAAGCTGTGTTTTAATCGAATTTTCAACCATTTCTTCCTCCAGAGTGTCGACAGGGCTTAAATCTTGCCCAACTTACTCCAACACTTACCTTGGGCTTGATAATGATGAGTGATAGGCAAATCCTTGTTTTAAAGAAGAATAAAGGCGTTGGTGGAAACCAAGAAAATAATAAGTAAAACTGAAAGTCTCCAGGACACAGTGCTCCGGTATTGAGGGTAATACAAATGGCAGAGAGAGCAGTGAATTGGGTACAGCTACAAAGTTAGCTGTAAGTGCAGTTTATATAGTGGCACGTGATCTTGCTAATGCCCACTATCGTACAATAAGTGAGTGGTTATAAAATGCACAGAGAACTTTTTTAAGATGGGGGATTGGCAGAGACTGATATGTTACCTTCATCTGGACATTGTAGCATGGTCAATGCTCTTGTTAAGGTTAGATATAGACTTTTCTTGGTATAGTAAGAGCAGTGGAAGGAAGCACCACAGAAAGCTACAAATTCTTTCACTCAGGTTATCTCCTGATGAATTTTTGCAATTCCAGCTGCAGGGCCAGGTCCTTAGCTGGCATAAATTGGCATAGTTCAATCTGGCCTTCATTGTGAACAGGGGGAGCTGCCAGCCAATGGCTTAATAAAATAAAACCAAAATCCTCCTATATCAGTGATTCCCTTTGAGTCTGGGATTCCCCTGTGGTAAACTCAACATGTGACTATTACCAAAATGCCTGCTGCACTGTGGTGGGGAACTCAGCGGTACTACCACAAGCCACAGAACGTGGCAGAGTGTTAATTCCAACCTAAGCATTTGCTTTACCTCATTCTGTTTTCTGTGGCATGGTGACAAGAGTGCAATTTTCAAAAGCCTGCCCATTTTATTTTTAGTTCAGCTCAGGATTTCCTACAACTTCTTACCTTTCGTTATTAACCTAGACAAACACAGTGATCATTTCATTGTGTTTTTGTTTAAACTTCCTTTATTTTATTGATTGAAAATCGTTCTGGTTGTCCAGCACTGGCAAATAAATGGAAGGAAACCTTGCTTTAGGAATTACAAGAGGAGAGGAGACACACTTGTCTCCATGAGTGGAAAATATTGTGGGTTATTGAGTGTTGTGGGGAGAGGAAAAGGTATGTTAGAACATAAAAACAGTCATACTGGGTCAGACCAAAGATCCATCTAGCCCAGTATTCTGTCTTCTGACAGTGGGCAATGCCAGGTGCCCCAGAGGGAATGAACAGAACAGGTAATCATCAAGTAATCCATCCCCCGTCGCTCATTCCCAGCTTCTGGCAAACAGAGGCTAGGGACACCATCACTGCCCATCCTGGCTAATAGCCATTGATGGACCTATCCTCTATGAATTTATCTAGTACTTTTTTGAACCCTGTTATAGTCTTGGTCTTCATGACATCATCTGGCAAAGAGTTCCACATGTTGACTATGTGTTGTGTAAAGAAATACTTTTGTTAGTTTTAAACCTGCTGCCTATTAATCTCATTTGGTGACCCCTAGTTCTTGTGTTATGAGATGGAGTAAATAACACCTCCTTATTTACTTTCTCCATACCAGTCCTGATTTTATAGACCTCTATCATATCCCTCCATTGTCATCTCTTTTTCAAGTTGAAAAGTCCCAGTCTTATTAATCTCCCCTCATATAGAAGCTGTTCCATAGCCCTAATCATTTTTGTTGCCTTTTCCTGAACCTTTTCCAGTTCCAATATATCTTTTTTTGAGATGGAGCGACCACATCTGCAGGCAGTGTTTAAGTTGTGGGCATACCATGGATTTATATAGAGGCAACATGATATTTTCTGTCATATTATCTATCCCTTTCTTAATGATTCCCAACATTCTCTTCGCTTTTTTGACGGCCGCTGCACATTGAGTAGATGTGTAACTAAATGTAGATTTGTGGCCCATATCCACAGCTTCATTGAAGTAAACTAAGCTATGCCAATTTACATCACTTGAGGATCAAACCTGGAGTGCTTTGTCTGTGTGGACCTTTGCTTCGTATACTCTGGAATTCATTCCATATGGCACAATTCACAGTTTTAAACATTTCCTTTCAGAACTGTTGCCCTGATCAGTACTGCAGACTTTGGCATTATTGTTCTTAACTGTGACATATTTTAGCTGCATAGCGGTCTGACCATAGCTAGTATTTGGCATTATTAACCAATAAAAGACTGTTCACATTGAATTATGAATATATAAAACAGGGGTAGGATTTTTAATTGGCTGGCTATTAAGAAAGCAGGTGCTTCCTTTCTGGGTTTAAGTTACTAAATTCATCAGGGCATTTCAGCCTCTTGAATTTAAAGTCTCTGATCATAAAGAACAAAGCCATTTTCTCAGCTCTGAAAGACTGACATTTGCTTACAGAGATTAAGAGGTGCCTGTAACATTAGGCTCACATTTTCTTGGTGAAATGGGAGAGGTCAAGGGGAACTTTCCACATTGGTGCAAGTTCTTCCACTTAGGTGGAAAGTGCTTTGGGGGTTATGAGAAAAGCATGTTTAAGTCTGCTTAGTTATTTGTCAGGGGTTTGATAGTATTCCGTAATTTATAATGTCAGGAGTTAGGACTAGTGATGCTTTAAAAGCACTTTTGTTGCACTCAGTTTAAATAGAAGAGTAAAAATTTCCTTTGCTTCTCCCTATGCGAATTGCTTGTTTTGAATAACAAACAGTTTTAAACAAAAAGTCCTCATCAGACAAACAAAGTCACCCAAAACAGTGTTATGATATGAAGCTATGACATACAGCTGAAAAGAATGATCACAGTAAAACTCATTTTGAGAATTATTTGTCAGGTCTTTATCCAATCACATTTCTAGTTGACAATATGTGGGTGATAGTGTATTTGCTGGGAATAATTATCTTCTGTTGCTTGGTCAAACATTAAGCTTTGTTTGTTTAAGTGTGGTCAACTTTGTTAATTGAGAGCTGCATCATCATCTTCCGTTTGTTAGTCACTTGTTGATTGAGAGTCAGTCTAACCCAAATTTGGCCCAAAATTTAGATTTTGCTGACCACATACAAACAAAAGTGAAGCGTTGACAAAGCTGAAGATCAGTAGAAATGTTTCAATTAATTAAAACCATGTCCAAAGAAACAGTTGCTTTTAAACAAATAAACATTCCCTGAGGATATTTGCAACGCAAACATGTCAGTTCTGAGAACTTGGAGTGAAACTAACTGTAAACAAAAGTGAATCTGACTTAATTGAATTTTGTTGCTCAAGCAAAATATAAACAGCAATAAATAACGAAAAACAATTTGAATTTTAAAAAATCTTTCTTTTTTAATAATCTGAGGTGACGGTAATTTAGATAAGGAAAGTTGTTTAAAAATATATGGCTAGATCCTGAGCTATTTTAATGTGGTATAAGTCCATTGAAGTCAATGGAGCTATTCTGATTAAGACCAGCTGTGGATCTTGCCCTTGAATTTTCAGTTGACCTTTTAGGTTTCCCCCATTTATTTCCAAAAATCAAAACAGGACAACTCATGTGTCTGTACCTCCCTTCTTATTTTCAAGACACTGCTCTGTTGTGGGCAGCCACCACATGCTTGTTAGACTTCTTTGTATAATGCTTCACTTATTACCATTCCCTCTCCTTTTGTCTGTTTTGTCAGACCCCTTTTTTTATACTTCCTTGTGTTTTGATCTGGTCAATTTATTCATGGTTTTCATTTCTATGGTAGAACATGAGTCTCCACACTGTGCAGAAGTGGAATGAGTGCTGTTGTTGTTTTCAATGTTAAGACTTTTGTCATACAAAGTGTTTCAATGCATATAATCACATGAGCAGATGCATCTTTTATCCCAGGCAAATATATCCACAAATGTTATAGAATGATGACAGCACTAAACCTGGATTGTCAGTCACTAATCTTTACAAAGATACAAAGCTGATTTAAAAAAAGAATTCTCTTGAGGCATCATATAACTTGCAGTACATAGAACAACCCACACTTTTTAAAGCTCCCCATCCTGCTTTCATTATTCTCCACACTTCCTCCATGTGGTCACTTTAAATTGCTGCCAGCTGGCTTATTTATCATGTATGTTTGTTTTACTGCTTCTAATTTTTGACCTTTCAGAGAACCAGACAAAATCTGTGGCTTATGCAAATGTACAAGTTTGCAAACAGCCCGCTCTTAGGAAGGGAACATACTGTAAGGTAAGGCAAAAAGAGACTGGATTCCTCTGTGAGTGGATGAGGAGTAATTCTATAGAGCCCAGTGTATATAAATGAGACCAGAGTCTTCTCTATGGCGTCGTGTGCTGGTTGTGTTTTTGTTTTGTTTTAAATTTCAGTGTTGCCTTCTGGTTTTATTTCAGAGACCAGGATGGTGTCTTTCTCTACGTATTGTCAAACTGAGAAGTCTAATCTGTTTCATTAATTTCTTAATGAGTATACAGTAAACCAAAATGCCACACTTAATAATAAAGACAAATAACTATTTGAATAAAAATTGCAATGTTACAGAGAAATAAGATGAGAGCTGTGAAATGAAGATGTTGGTATTTAGCCTAATGCAGGGTAGTCAATAATTTTTTGTCAAGGTCAAAATGTCTTGGTCAAGGTATAGTTAAGGTCCAGACTCCAGAGAAAATAATTATAATAAAATAACGATAATAAGTAAATAAAAAGATTTTGGGGTCTGTTCAAAAGCATCTGGAGGTCTGGATTTGGCCCACGGTCTGCCTATTGACTACCCCTGGCCTAATAAATCCCCTGAAAAGTGTGCATCTAACTAAAGAATCAGTTTGTTAAGGGAAACCATTTGTGAAGTTAGATGCTATTTTCAAAGGGTTTCCATGGTGCTAGATAGAACGTAGTTTACAATGGATAATGATATGTTTGTCATGTAGAACATGTTAATGTTGCCAGTGGCAGCAGTCTGAATGATTACCTTGCAACCAATATAAAGCTGACACCTGTAGTTATAAATGGGTGCTTTAGGAATTGATTTAAGACACAGAATGATAGTGCTTTCAAAAATAAAAGTGAAAGAAAATAGGAGACTTTGCCCATTAGCAGGGTTGTTTTTCTTTTAAATTAAATATGACTAATAGCTTGATACTCAGAGGTGCTGAAGCCAATGGGAGCTGCAGATGCTCAGTCCCTCTCAGCACTAGGTCCTAAAATTAGACCCCTTTTTATGTGGGAAGTGAGAGATTATGGGTAAAATTTTCAAAAGCACCTAAGTGACTTAGGAGACGTGGTCTCATTTTCAAAAGTGACATAAGCTCCGGATTTAGGCTCTGAAAAGCCTAAATCTCATTGGAAGTCTGTGGGATTTAAGAGCCTAAGTCACTTTTGAAAATGAGACCTAGGCTCCTAATTCATTTAGGTGCTTTTGAAAATGTTACCCATAATCTGTCATTGACCTGACACACAACCTGGTAACAGTTCACGTAACAGGGAAGTGCTTCAGAGGCCTCCCTGTACCTAACACAAATTCTGCTACATAGAAAGGTCATTTTAATATTAGTTTTGAACGATCTGAAAGTGCCATCTCTTCTTGTGCACATTCCTGCATTTTCATGGCTGCAATGAATTTAAAAATGCATGGGTAATACAACTACCTGCATTTCCTTTTGAGGATTCTCTTCTTATCTCTTGAGCACTTTAATTGGGTTGCTGCATCAGTGGTTGTTTGGGAGCACTCCTCTTGGGGAGGGAAATCCTTTTACAGCTATCTCTCTTTTATGCATTTTAGCATACGATTTAGGCCATCCTTATTTAGCAAAGCACATAAACAGTGATATCTGACATGGCTATCTACTGGGCTGTAGACTGGTCCTAGACCTTCTGGATGGGCATGCTAGGAAAAAGATTCCTCCCGAGTCTTCCAGCAGCTTTTTTGGACGTTATTTACAGCTGGTCCAAAAAGAAAAATCAGTAAACATTTTTCATTAATGTTTTTGCAAAGTTTTTCCCTCTCCCCAAAATTTCAAATGTCAAAACTTTTTTCTCCTTGTATCTTTGGGGTCTCCACTCTTTCTGCTGAACAAAGAGGTGCCAGAAAGGAGCCTTGACTTACTCCCTAGCAGTGGCACTTGCTCAAGTCCTTCCACCCCGTGATGCCATGCTATTTCTGGCACTGTTGCCTCCTAAAGAGAGAGAACCTTTATGTACTCAACTTTTTAACTATCTTGCGTATAGTAAGGAGCTTCTCAAGCCTCACCAGTATTTTTTTCAACAAATGTGGATGTAATTCAAACTCAGCAATCGCTTAAACTACTTGTATTAGTAGGGGCCTATTTCTCCTCTTTTAACATTACTTGTAGGTAATTTTATTATGGTGTTGTATGAGAGTGAGCCTGGATCTCTCTCCCCCACTCCTCCACCCCAATTCACTCTTCCCATGTCCCAAAAGCTCTAATGGTGGCCTGAGCCATCCTTGCAGCCAAAGTAACTTGGATACTGCTTCGAGTTTGGTCACCTGAGAGTGACATTAGACACTCCGGCCTCCTGTGGCTGAGTCTACTGTGGGCCCGAACCTTTGCCATTGAAATCAATGACAGCAGGATCAAGCTCTGTGTGCCCAGAAGCTCTGGCCCAATCTCAGCACCTGAACTGTGATCTCTCACATAAACAATATCAGGAGCTGTCTCCAGATTGCCAGACTGGTTTTCCTCTAGTGTCGGTTTCACTCAGTCCTTGCGTAAGGAACTCCCTCATTTAAATGATGATGGTTTCCTTACCTACTGAGCAGAGGTGTGACGATAGAAATTGACCCAGAGTCTAGATGTATTTTCTTCAAGTCAGCAGATATAGCATTCTTAGCATAATTAAGCTTACAGCATCTGATTGCTATTTCACTGCAAGTAATGTAATTGATTAAATCAAACCCTATTATTGCTCTGCAGTGTACTTCTGTGCTCTTCCTGTCATTACAAGGGTACATTATTATTTCAGACCTAAACATACTCCTACATAATATACTGCTATTTCACTGTCTGTATTTTCATCACATTTTTATAAGGGGAAAAACATACAAACTTATATATGGAAGCATCTGTACTGATATATCCACTGTACCGATGCCTCCCTCCTAAAACTCGAACAGTTACTGCAGATAGCACGTCAAACTTCTGATTGTGTTTAATCTCAAATCAGACTTAATATTCAAGTAACATACAAAATTATGGAAACTAAAGAAGAAAGAAAAAGAACAAACAACTTCTAAAACTGAGGAAAAAAACAGGGTGGATCAATTTAAAGCAAAGCAATTTAAATCTCCGATTTTAGTCATGATTTAAATCAGAGATTTTAATTGTGTTTTTCACTTGTACTGCATAGATATTTTCCTAAAGAAAGGTTGATTCTCACTGGCTGGTAATCATTGTTGATTTGCCTCTAAATATATATAGCCTTTGCACTAAATTTGGTACATTCTTTTTGCCAACCAGAAGGATACACTATATCTATATGCATTTATTTAGGCAACTATATAGGTTAACATACATTCGTTTTTATTTTTTTTTATTTTACTTTTTACTTTTTTTATATTGGAAAATGGGGAGTGACACATTTTGCATTTACTAGATGATTCATTTTTTATTTGTGATTTGTGCCAGTCTGCATTTGGATGGAAATTGAAATTCCATTGAAAATGTACAAAAACATAGCATTTTAAAATTGGTTTTTTTTAGTTAAATAGAATTATCTTAAATATGCTGGGTAATAAGAAAAAAATGTTTATCAGAGCATTTTTGCATGTACAACTAACTGACATATTAAAGGAAATATCTTCAGTTGGTGAATTGGACTGATTGTTTCTGGTCACCATGTCCTACAAGATTTTAGAACTAATAGATCTCATCCTCCCACTTATATTCATGAACTAGAAGAGGAAAACGGCTTTCTTGCTTTTTCTACTGACATTCAATTTCTTAAATTTGAATTAACTTGTCATTGAACTGAAGAAGTTGAATAAACTAAAATGAAGAAAATATTTTCTCTGCACCTGTAGAAGAGGCTATTGCTGTCAAAAACTGTGTTAGATCGTCAATAAACTCTGGTTCCAGGTGCTTAGCCAGTAATTTCCACTAATTTAGTGATTTTACTTTTTTCAAAACTTCAGCAGCCAACATGTACTGCTTGAATATTATTTTCTGTTTCATTTAAATGGATTGTAATAAGTTTAGGACATAATATACATTGTCATAATTTCACATTTTCTTTTAAATACATTTATTTTTAAAAAGGAAAATGTATTTAATTTAAACCCCAAAGTCCAGTTTAAATAGAAATCTGATTTTTAAATAAAAAAGAAATCCAGTTTTTTAAAAATGGGGGGGAGGGGGAACCCAGTTTATTATCCCATCTGGAAAAAAATGTGATCAGCAATTTAAAAACTATGATGATATTCAGGGTTAGTTACCAGTATAAAAGACAGAGTCTCTCTGTCCATGGGCTTACATAAATGATTAAACTGTATGGGAAATCTTAGCACAAAAGTTTTTCAACAAAGAGGAAAGTATGGAAACGCGCTTTCCCAGCATTCAAAACAGGAGTCTCCATTCAAGCATACAATGGAGATCAAGTTGCAAAAAAGTCCTGAAATTTAGATATTACTAATACGCATATTGAGTAACTTTATGCATGTGTATATGAATAGTCCCAATGAGTTCCAATTATCCATGTGCTTATTTGTAGGATTGGGGCTTTCATTTGTGCATGACCATAATGAACCATATCCTTTCAACCCACTCGGTCTCTATTGGAGATGTGGCCCTTTTCCAAATGCTGGCTGATTGCAATTTTGTGTACAGTTTATTCTTTTAAAATTACTGACATCAGAAATGCAAAAAAAAGTTGAAACTGAGGTTTATAGACAAAAAACTGCAGAATTTCAGGCTTTACTCCTGCTCTTGTTTTGCTTGTTGTGCGTGTCCACGTAAATGTCTACCACACATTATGAAAGAAAGCCAGTGTCAGAGCAGTATTTTGCCGTCTTGTTATTCAGCTTCTCTTTTCTGAACAGAACGAAAAATAGAATTTGAATGATCTGATTCAGAGTGTTGACTTCCTGTAACCTTGGCATTTTTCTGATTAAGATGCACTCGTGGTATTCAGTGTTCTAAATGTCAGATCTATGCATGTCCCTTATGCATGAAACACCCTCCCTGCTCATGTCCATCAAGCTATTTAAATCCCTCCTCAAAACTTACTTTTTCTCTGATGTCTTCAGTAGGTGAGTCATTGTGATTCACTGTTTTTAAAAGATAAAACAAACCAGCCAAAAACAAAGGGCCAAAGCCTCTTCTGGGGTAAATGGGCTTTATTCTACTGACTTCAGTGGAGCTAGGGCGATATTCCCCAGCTGAGGGTCTGGCCAAGTAATCTTAACAACCGAAAAGCTGTGTGCGTACCTAAAATGAGTAACCATATAGGATGTTGTTGAAGTGTAACCCTTGTCTTTGTTCACAACCTGCTGTTTCTCCCTCATTCATTTTATCACATCTAAAATTTAAATTGTAATCTCTTGCGAGCATGGATGGTGTTGTTCTGTTCCTATGAAGTACCTAGCACACATTTTGGCCCTATAAATTAATAGTCTTAAGAGAATCTGTTCAACACTGGTTATCCTTTTATACAAAACTCTGACAGTTTACTTCCCTCTGTGGGGTCTTTGTCAATTTAGCGCCTCATCCTGCTTCTACTGAAGTCGGGGCATTTTGCAATTGACTTGGATGGATGTAGGATCTGGCCCTTAGTATCCAAGGAATCATTCAGCTAGAAAGAACACTCTCATAATCTGTCCAAAGACTAGAAGGATCCTAAGCAAGGTAGAAGGTTTACATTAGTGTAGACTCAGTATTTCACAACAGCACATTTGAAGACAGATTATGTCCTAAAATTATAGGCCTCTACATTGTGACAATTAACTGTTTTGGTTAACAAAAGGCCCGTACTGTACTACTAATATCTGGGGAGTATGCCATGGGTAGAGAGGAAGCTGATATTAAAAAGAAAAATGAGACTTTGGTTTGTAAACTGTACTTTGCTGATATTGTTGTGTTTGTGTTTCAGAAAAGTAATTTGGAAAATCAAAAGTTTTAAGGGAAAAACCACTTAAAAGAAACTGGAACAAGGAGATTAGGAAAAGAGAAAAGAGGGAAGATATTAAGGAATAAAACAGATGGTCAGATTTTATCTTTAAATCTCTCTGAGAGATGTTTGGGAGATGTAAGGCCCAATTCCACAAACACAATCAGTTGTAGTGTGTTTATAACTTTGAGTAATCCATTGAAGTTAGTGGAGCTACTCCTTGCATGAAAGGCTATAGGCCTATCCAGAGACTTCCACTGATTTCAGAGGACTTTGGATCATGGCAATGCGAGTGGTGTTAGTAGTTGTCAGTTCAGGGCAACGGCACCCGTGTTCTCCTATCTATCACAGTAGGAATGGGTCCAAAGGAAGTAAACTTTATGTGCATGGTATGCTTGCTATGTATTGTTTTCGTAGAATCAGTTTGGAAGTAAATCTAGGTTCCTTTTTGTTTGGTTACCAATAATTGAGAAAACCCAAAATGAATTGTGGTTCACGGTCTATAAAAATGAGAACGCACCACATAAAATTGCACAATAAAAGTCAACATCCTTTTCCAGCTAGAGGCACAAAGGGATTTCTACCAAAGCTATGTTGTATATTAAGATTGTGTAGAAGGCAAAGCCAAAGTCTTTGAGTTTAAATATGTATAACTGTGAAATGCTGATTGGAATGCATAAATAGAGCAGATAATAACAATAATTAATAATAATAATAAATAATGTAGTGGTTTATGTTGCCTCTACTATTAAAATCAGCACAGGTTTATCATTAAAATTTTGATTTGCATATTAGGCTAGATCTATCCCCCTTTGCGGTAAAACCTAAGGAAGAGATCCTCTTGCAGAGTTTCTCCCTTATTGTTCCCTTGGGAAGGAGCAATTGGGTTGCCTCCTTGTGGGGTGAACCTTATGCCCACTCCCCCTAAACCCTGTGAATCCCTCTGTTCCCTGGGGGCTCCGACCCTGGTCTTTGGCTGCCCTAGGGGATCCTTAGCATAGAGGAGGCTCCATGGGAAAGGGCACATTTAGACCTAGGCTGTAATCTCTGTTGGGCATGGTAGGAGGAATGGAGAGGGATAATGTCTGTTCCCTTCACAGCCCAGCCCTTGGCCCACTCACTCCTCCAATGGCCCTTCCAGTCCCGACCTCCTTTCCCCATATGGATCTTCAAACAGATGAAGAGTCCTCTGTTCCCTATTACATTACCTGGGTGAGAGGTGTTTTTCTTTAAAGGAGGCCATGTGGGTAAAGAATGGCGGAACTCTAGAATGGAATTTTTGGTTTTACATAATACCTTGAAATACTCAATATGTATTGTAGAGGTTCGGCAAAGTAGTCCAGTAAGTTAAATACAGGTGCAGCCATGACTATGTAGGCAACCAGAGCAGAAATTCTGGGCCTGGTATGCACCGTGTTTACATCAAGTAGTAGTCAAGCCCTGTGTGTTCAGGAGTAGCTCATGCAGAGCCCTAAGGGTGGAGGGTGGGTAAAGAGAAAGGGGCTGATTCTGGTTTCAATGGGATTAACTCCATTTGAGTTAAACAGATTACACTGGTGTAAAATGGCATGAGATCAGGTTCAGGCCCATAGGTTGGTCTGCTCCCTGTAAAGTCATTTATGCCAGTACCAGATCAGAACAGTAGTATTTTACACCCTCTTCAGGCTGGTGTAGATGAATACACAGACAGCAAGCCAGCAGTGATTTGGGCCTAGAGTGTGTGTGCTGGCTGAGGCACTGGGATTGTCTCCTGCTTTTTTTCAGATCTGCTACTGAATCTTTAACTTCCACCTGGACAGCCAGCAAAACCTGCCAGAAGGGGATCTCTGTTTAATATCTTCAAATGCAAACCCGCATGCATGATAAGCAATTATTCCTTGCTCAATGTGCTAATGTAATAATACGAGCCTAGCAACATCTGGTGTGTAATCTAAGGCACTTTGTCTTAATCTGCCATTTATTTCAGAAAGAAATCAGAGGCAAATGACAGCAACCAAACCATCTCTGTTCCCCAAGTGCATGGGTTCTCAGCCTGGAAGTGTCAGCCACAAAGCTTCTTTTTTTATTTTTTTTTTAAAGGGGTAGATAGGATGTTTTTCTGTTGTAGCATGGGGTCATGGTATGGAAAAGGTTGAGAGTCACTGTACTAAAGGAGATAGGAGATGAACACTGTTAGTGCTAGCCATTTGGAGACTGTATGTATGTGTGTTTATCTTTGTATTATAAATTATATACAAAACTATGTTAAAAACATTATTAAAGTTGCAAAATCAAGCACTCAAAAGTTAGGACATGCCAGTATTAAGGTTTCCTATGTAATTTTATTTTAGCCTCCTTGTGGATATAAAGATACAGTCTTTAATTACATGATCTCATACTATTTTTCCATGGGACGCCTGTCTCATTCACTGCACAGAATGGATAATTTTTATCCTCGGGTTTCAGTGTGTGGCCCTAGGCCTTATTTACTGCACACTATTTAAACCCTTCTGAGAAGACAGAAGTATTAATTTCATTGTGGGCTTTTCTGTGGTACTCATCACTAGTATCTGACTGCTTCACAAACATTAATTAATCTTTGCAATGCACCTGTGAGGTGCTGGGGCACTGTTATCCCCATTTTATAGATGAGGAACTGAGACACCGAAAAATTAAAGTCAGCAGTTTGCCATCTAATTTTGGATGCTTATGCTTAGGACCTGATTTTTCAGATAATTTAGCATTATATAGCACTTTATATGTTCAAAGCAGTGCTTCCATTGACTTCAGTTGCAGCTGTGAATGCTCTGCACTTCTGCAAATCAGACCTTAGGGTATCAAGTCCAGTACCCAGAAAATGAGGAACACACATGTAGCTGAAATAATGATATGGGGCAAAAGTCTATAGCAGGGTTTCTCAACCTGTGGGTCGGGATCCAACATTGGGTCACCAGAATGTTTCAAAGGGTCATGTGGCAGCTCCTAAAAGAACAGGAGTACTTGTGGCACCTTAGAGACTAACAAATGTATTTGAGCATAAGCTTTCGTGGGCTAAATGAAGTGGGTACTCCTCGTTCTTTTTGCTGATACAGACTAACATGGCTACTACTCTGAAACGTGGCAGCTCCTGTGGCTCCTGTCCCCTGGGGCTGGCTGGGCTCACTTCCGTGTTCCAGGCACTGCAACCTCTGGGGTCCACTCAGGTTTGGCCCAGCTGTCACAACGACGGGAGGCTGGGTAGGCCAAATCTGAGTGAGTGGCACTGGAACCCCACGAGCCAGGTCACAACTCCACTCACACAAAGTTGGTCCAATTGGGAGGCAGGGCCAAACCTGAGCAGTGCTGCAGCCCCAGAGATTACAACACCTGGAGCAGAGAGCCAAGCCCAGCCAGCCCCACAGCACAGGAGCTGCGGGAGCCACCATTTTGGAGTGAGTGCCAGGCAGGAGCCGCCTGAAACTACCTCAGGGCCTCCACCTCCAGACTATCTGCTGGGTCGTGACAGCAGGCCATAAACATTTATGAATGGGTCCTGGGCCCAAAAAGGTTGAGAATCACTGTTCTCTAGCATTATAACTGAGTTATAATCCTCCCTAAGAAACTCTGACTTTGTGAAAGTCACTTAACTTCCATTTAACCATCTGTAAAATTAAGATAATTCGTATCTCACCGGGGAGTTGAGAGGGTTAATTTGTTAGTAGTTTTTGTAAATCACTTTGAAAACGAATAGTGTTACATAGATTATTGCAATGACATCTGATTATGATGCCTCATTTTCCTTCTCCTGTAAAGATTGGACTAATACAAGGACAGTTCTGTTCATGTTATTCATGCTAGTGACATTGGAGTTAGATACACAGGATTTAGCCCATAAATAATCTCTTTCCGCCTTTGTTTTCTAGTGCTGGTGTTTTCAGTTAAAATGACACTATTGGATACAAAGTTTTACATTAGTGACTCTAGTCTTAACTCTCTCTAACTAATTCACTTTCACTCTTGGCAGCCAGCCTCCCCTAAATCTAAATTACGTGATGGAAGAGCCTTCTGCCTAGGACATAATGAGACCATTTGTTCTTCTGTTACTGAAACTTCTCAGTATTACTCAAGTAAAAATCTCTGGAGTCCTTCCTTTGCTGTTCATGTGGTTCAAATAACATCCTTTGCATGGGACAGTTTAAAGCCTGTAAGTGCAGCTTTTCAGAAGCAGTCGGGGCTGCTCATTTGTGGATTTACAAAAAGACTGTGGTCCTGATTTTCTTCTCTCGCTGTTGTAAATCAGGAGAAACTCTGTTCAAATCAGTGGGGTTGCTCAGGTTCAAAAATCTCTGTAAATGAAAGGTCCTGTATGTTCTGGGCCCAGCTCATAAGAAAACTTTAATAAACTCTTCATAAGGAAAATTTAATAAAGTGTGAAATCTCAGGTGAAGTAATATTGTGTGTCATGTTTTGGAAAAGAAATGTTTGAAGCAGAGTGGAATTTAGGAGTTTGCCTAAAACAACATAAAGTGAAAATTAAGCTAAATGGTGATGAGCCATTATGTTTGGGTATTCTCAGTAGGAGCCTGATGCAAAGTCAATTGAAGTCAATAGAAAGACTCCTGTTATTGACTTCAATGGGCTTTGGACCAGGCTCTGTGAAAATTGATTATTCAGTCTCTCCCCCTTTTTCTTTCTTTCCTTTGTGTATCTGTTTTCCTCCCACATCATGCTGTTGTACTTCATGCTGGTTTATAGCACCTTCTCTTTGGTTTGGCAGTATGCTGTGAAATTTAACAGTGGCCAGTGTGTTTTCCCATTTAAAATAAATAAGGCTCAGAGACTATCCAGTCTAAGATGTTGGTCTTGTTAAGGTTTGGGTCTTAGGGCCTCAACCTGTTAGATGACCGGTGTCCCCTTGTTTAACACATTGATGCCATGGGATCCAGAGGTTATAATTCCTATTTTTAGTTTTCAAAAATCTTGACCATTAATGTGAACCCTGCAATGTCTGTCATCTGAAAGTGTCCTTACCAATGCACAGCTTGTCCCTCTAATTTTAAAATGTTGTCCTGGCACTACAATTAAAACCATTGGCAGAGGTTCCAAATAAGAATAACCTAGAATGTAGCACGAGAATGACAGCAATTTTTTGACTGTTTAAGAGACAGTTGGCAGAGATACTTGATTTAAATTCCTTAGATAAAATGCTCTTTGGTGATTTGCAACCACAAGTAGAAACTCTGTCTATTTTTTTAAGCTCTCACTTGTTTTGTATGCACCATATCAACTATCGTGTGTTACGGTTGTAAGTGGTGCTGGTACTATTTGTGGGTTGCTATTGGTGAGTCAGTACATCTGTAGTTCTTGTGCAATGTAGCTGACCACAATGATGACAAGCTTCCCCATTTGCCGGACCACATGATTGTAACAGCTGTACGTATTCATTAGATACGTGCATCCTGGAGGATATATATTATTGTGCAGTTGTTGCCAAAGTCTAGAAACTCAAATTGGCAGAGTGAGTGTGTGTGTGAGAGAGAGAGAGATTAGCTACTGTAGATGTTTCCTAAGAACCTGCTGACTAAAGGGGGCTACATGGAAAACTCTCAGTCCTGCAGACTCTTATGCATGTGTTTTAACTTTGCACATGCATGTAATCTGATCAATGCCAATAGGATTGTTTATGTGTAAAGTTAAAAATGTGCAGAGCATTTGCAGGATCGGGGCCTTAGTTTTCCATGGCTCATAATTACAAAATAAATGAAACAACTATAAGAAACCAGGGACACAATAGAACACAGATTTTAAAAGTAATCTTACTTACCCCATTGCTATTTCATGTACAGATTTGTCTTGTTTATTTGGTAGGAGAAATTGAATTAAGCAGGAAAGCATGCCAGCTCAATGCCGGTCACCACTCCCTAAACCTAATCAGATACCTTTCAGCTGTCCTTTGCAGTGCAGTTGTAAGCACTGGGTATCAGTATAGTATAGTGGTCTCCAACCTTTTTATGCACAAGATCACTTTTTGAATTTAAGATCAACCCAGGACTTACCCCGCCCCTTCCCTGAGGCCCCGCCCCACTCACTCCATTCCCCCCTCCCTCTGTCACTCGCTGTCCCCCACCCTCACTCACTTCCACTGGGCTGGGGCAGGGAATTGGAGTGCAAGAGGGGGTGCGGGCTCTGGGCTGGGGCCGAGGGGTTCGGCGTGTGTGGGGGGGCTCTGGGCTGAGCTTGGGGCAGGGGGGTTGGGGTGCAGGAAGGGGTGAGGGATGCAAGCTCTAGGAAGGAGTTTGGGTGCGGGCTCAGGGCTGGGGTAGGGGGTTGCGGTGCGTGAGAGGGTACAGGGTCTGGGTGGGAGTTTGGGTGCAGGAGGGGGCTCTGGGCTGGGGCAGAGGGTTCGGATTCAGGAGGGGGTGTGAAGTGCAGACTCCGGCCAGGAGGTGCTTACCACAGGTGGCTCCTGGTTGGCGGCACAGTGGGGCTAAGGCAGGCTGGTTGCCTGCCCTGGCCCCATGCTGCTCCCGGAAGCAGCTGGCATGTCTCTGCAGCCCCTGTGGGGGGGCCAGGCAGCTCTGCGTGCTGCTGCTGCCCCCGCGCCCCAGTGCCGAACTGTGGCCATTGGGAACTGCGGGGGCAGCGCTTGCAGGCGCTGCCCCCACCACTCCGGAGCCGCAAGTGCCACCCGCAAACGCCACCCCCGCAGCTCCCATTTTCCGCAGTTCCTGGTCAATGGGAGCTGCGGAGTTGGCTCTGGGGAGGGGTGGGGCAGCGGCAGTGCACAGAGCCACCTGCCCCCTCCTCACTCCACCCTCCATCACCCCGGGCCGCCACAGAGACATGCTAGCTGCTTCCAGGAGTGATGTGGGGCCAGAGCAGGCAGGCAGTGTGCCTTAGACCCGCTGCGCCACCGGACTTTTAGCGGCCAGAGATCACGATTGACTGGCAGAGGCTCCAGGATCTACCAGTCGAACACGATCAGCCAGTTGGTGACCACTGGTCTAGTTTATATGTGATGACTTCTTGAGAAAAAGATATGTCTAGTTTACAAGTTAAGAGGAGTCTTAAAAAACAAAAGACTTCCAACCCTGAAAACTCAGCCTAGGCTCTGATAGATTTAGTTGGTGTTGGTCCTGCTTTGAGCAGGGGGTTGGACTAGATGACCTCCTGAGGTCTCTTCCAACCCTGATATTCTCTGATTCTATGATAGTAAAGCTGATTCTTTCCTTCTCTCAGATCTTCACTGAGCACAAGGCTGCTGCAAGCCAAACTCTTTGCCTTCCGTGATGTCCTCCGTGACATCTCTGCCACCTTGCTAGAGACTAGTAGGATTGCACAGGTGTTACTGTGGGTGTCACCTGAAGGATTAATGGCTTGCCAGGTTTAAGTGATGGCATAATTTGGCCTGCAGCACTTTATTACCTGCTATGATGTACAGTAAGGAAAGAATACTGTGACTAGTGAAACACAATAAACATGGACTTAAGGAATTCCTAGCTGCATCACTAGCTCTTGCCAAGGAAATTAAATAAATAATGAGGGGTTTTTTTTAGTTATATAAATAAAAAGAGAATAAGGAAGGGTGAGGTTGGGCCACTTTGCAGCTGTGGAGGGGGAAAAGATTAAAGATCATCTAGATATGGCCCAAAAATTAAATGAGTACTTTACCTTGGTTTTTAGTAATGATGATGCTATGGAACATATGCATGAAGACAAGTACGCTGATGGAAATGAGTGTCTAGAAATGGAAATTACCACATCTGAGGTGGAAGAGAAACTTAGAACGTAATGCCCTGAGCTTGGGGGGACCGGATAATTTCCATCCCAGAATACTGAAAGAACTGGCAATAATGTTGTTGATTTGGTAGCAAGGATTTTAAATAAATCTATCTATTTGGGGGTAGTACCATATGACTGGAGAATAGCTAATGTTGGACCTATATTTAAGAAAGGGGGGTGGGTGGGAATATCATCTGGGCAATTACAGACCTGTTAGTCTGACCTCAGTAGTATGCAAGGCTTTAGACCAAATTGGCAAGGAAAGAACAATTAAATTCATAGAGGTAAATGGTAAAGGGGATGTAACACAACATGGGCTTACCAAAGGTATCATGTCAGATTACCTGATTTCCTTCTTTGAGAAAATACCTGATTTGATAAATAAGGGAAGTGCAGTATATCGAATATACTTGGACTTCAGTAAAGCATTTGACATGGTACCATATAAGAAATGATTAGATAAATTAGGGAAGATGAGGATCAGCATTATAAGAGGGATAAAGAATTGGTTAAAAGGGAGAAGGCAACAGGTGGTGCTGAAAGGGGAATTATTAGAGCTGAGGGAAGCTGCTAATGGAGTTGCTCAAGGATGGGTCTTGGGACCATTCTTAATCAATATTTTTATTAATGACCTTGGTACAAAAAGCAGGAGAGGGCTAATGAAATGTGCTGATGATCCAAAGTTGGGAGGCACCATCAGTACAGAGGAGGATCGCAATATTACACAGGAAGATGTGGATGACCTTGGAGACTGGCATGGTAGAAATTAGATGAAATTCAATAGTACAAAGTACAAGGTCAATGCACCTAGGGTCTAATAGGAAGAATTTCTGCTACAAGCTGAGTACTCATCAGTTGGAAGTGGTAGGAGGAGAGACCTGGGTGTGTGGGTCCATCACAGGATGACTATGAGCTACTAGTATGACACATCTGTGAAAAAGGCAAATGTGATCCTAGGATGAATGAGGCCAGACATAGCAATAGAGAGGTATTAATGCCATCGTATAAGGCACTAGTAAGACCTCATTTGGAATAATGTGTATAATTCTGGTCAGCCATGTTCAATAAAAATGAATTCAAACTGGAACATGTGCAGAGAAGAGCTGCTAGGATATTCAGGGGAGCGGAGGAGACTCTATTTTATGAGAGGAGACTGGAAGAGCTTGGCTTGTTTAGTCTAGCGAAAAGAAGGCTGTGAGGGGATATGATTGCTCCCTATAAATACATTGGGGGTGGGGGTGGAGTTTAAATACCAGGGAGGCTGAAGAGCTGTATAAACTAAAGGACAGTGTTGACACAAGAACAGACAGATATAAACTGGCCATGAACAAATTCAGGCTGGAAATTAGAAGTTGGGTTCTGGAGCAGCCTCCCAATAGGAGTTGTGGGGGCAAACAACTTAATTTAGTTTTAAGAGAGATCTGGACAAATTTGTGTGCAATTGTATGCCAGGGTTGTGTGTGATAAAAGAGGCAGCTCTCTGCATTCATGGGGCTAACTTCTAGTTTATGTTTTATTTTCCTGAAAACTCATGCTTCAGATGTTTTCAGCCTACCACCATCTGGAGTCAGGAAGGAATCCCCTGAAATGTATTTTTGAAGGGTCTTTTTTTATCTCCTTCCTCTGAAGCATCAGGGATGGCCAGGGCTGGAAATGGGTCATTGGATGTGGTGGGCCAGAGCACTGAATGGCACTGAGCAGTCTCTCTCTCAGGTGCTTGGCTGGCTCGTTCTCTGTCACATGCTCAGGGTCTAACTGATGGCCATATGTGGGATCAGAAAGGAATTTTCCCCCAGGTCAGATTGGCAGTGACCTGGAGGATTTTTTGCCTTCCTCTGCAGTGTGTGGGTGTGGGTCGCTTGCCAGGATTATCTGGGTATATCTCACTTACCTCGGGCACTGGTGCACTCTGTCCCTCCTGTTCTGTGCCTGTGGCACATAATAGTCTAGTCTCCTGTGGGCTGTAATGCTTTAGTCTCATTTGGTGTGCGGGTGCTTGGTGGTGTTGGTGACGTGATATACAGAAGGTCAGACTAGATGAACTGGTGGTCCCTTCTGACCTTAAACTCTGTGTTTCTCTGGGTATGCCTTCACAGCAACTATACACCTGTGCTGTATCCCAAGCCATACACTTATGAGTGTAGAAAGTGACAAAAGTACACAGCATTCTCATATGCTAACCCTACCAGAAATCCTAACCACTTAGCCTCCGCTCTGTAACCTAAACCAGGGGGAAATTTAGTCTCTTGAACTCGTTAAAAAAGGCAGATGGTCAATTGGTGCGAAGTTGGTAAATAGCATTTTGTTGAGGGGAGGCGTAGTTGTTTCAGTTATTGAGCAACAGGTGTCCTTAAGTAATTTGACTTTCTTAACTCTCCCCCCCCCCCCATGATAGAGTTGGAAATGTATGGAAATGTATGGCCTATTTAGCACTATAAAATGAAGTTTAACACCCTTTATATCTTAACTCGATATGCATGGAAGAGAATTACTTGATCCCAAATGAGTCATTGTACTAAGAGTTACACCCAGCCATATTTTTGACCAAAGTGATGTCATTTTAACAGTGGGTTAACTCATTCATTCCATACAACCTGCCTCAGAAAAATCCTCCGTATCTTTTGGCCCAGAACAATCTCAAACCAAGATCTGTTCACACAGTGCAGCCAAGAGGATCTGAGCACCATCATTAGCAGGAGGCGTTGGAGATGGATTGGCCATGTGCTTCGGATGGAAACTGATTCCATCACCAGAATAGCAATGAGATGGACACCTGAAGGCAAGCAAAAATGAGGCTGCCCGAAAACAACATGGCGAAGAGCTGTGGAAGCTGAGCTGAAAAACCTGGGGCACAGCTGGGGAACCATTGAAAGACTTGCCAGAAACAGACAGGAGTGGAGGAGCTTCACTGGCCTAAACGCCAGAGGTGTAATGGAAACATGATGATGATAACTCATGCAAGTTAATTAGCGGGTGTTCAGGGTGTGACAAGCCAGTGACGTTAATTAGGGTTGATAAGTGAATCTTCTCAGTGCTCGGTTCTGGCTTGTGTCTGAGTGGAGGCCATCATTGCCACTTTCACAAATGAGGAAATTATTGGTAGTTTGTTCCACAGCCTGTCATGGACAAAGCCACGTTTGAGATTTTGTCAACGGACACCAAAGCCACTGAGAAAGGGAAAAGCGAAACAATGAAGGAAGGTCCGTTTAGAGGAGACCATGTCTTGTACTGCAATGATTTTGTGCTAGAAGAAAAACTATCTGGCACAGATTGTGAATTTGGGGTTCATGACACCGATCTGACCAAGAGAAACATGGGATGTAACTATAAGAGCTGGTTATGTCCTGCTAGAGTTGCTTATAGATCAGTTATTCATTGTAGAAAAATACTGAAATTCTGTTAGTTAATGCCTGCACAGTGCTTTGAACATGGCAAGGTCTGTATAAATCCATTATATAAATAAATATTCTATAAATGAATCCACTGTTCATCAACATGGTACCTGAGTGTCCTTTATGGAAATAGTCTATGAGAATGAAACAGTACACCAGCAGGAGTTTAAATAATGTCAAACAAAATCTGAAGTTTTTTATTTGCATGGTGGCAACATCTGGAGGCTGGAGCCCCATTGTGCTAGGTCTGTTCAAATATATGGTAAGAGACAGTCCTTGCCCCTAAGAAGTTACAATTGGAATAGAGAAATCAGTTGAAGTATTATCTCCATTTTACAGATGGTGGACTGAACCACGGAGAAAGGAAGGTCAGATTTTCACATGAGCTTAACACCCAAATGTTCTCAATGGAAGCTACTAGGCTCTGAGCTGTTTTGAAAATCTGTCCATTAGTGATGTGCCCAGGGTCAGATATGAAGTGTGTGGCAGAGTGGGGAACCAAACACAGATTGCTTGAGCCCTGCCCAGCGCCTTAACTACAAGACCATCCTTTTCTCAACACCATGTAAATACACTGCTGTGCAGGGAGACATACCCCAGGGTTGTAAAACATAGCACATATCACCTGTGTCCAAGTACTTATGTGGCAAAGAAAAAAGTAAAAGTTTAAATGCTTGCTTGCTTATATGTGTGCCATAACAAACCCATATCAAGGCGTGTATCAGAGTGTCTCCGCTTAGCTGGTTGACAATAGCATGATCCAGAGCCTGGAAAAGCCTGTTCTCTGAAAGGAGGCAGACATGAACTGACAGGCCATGGTTTTGCCTTGAAGGGCTAACTGCAAGGGTGTTGTCAGTCAGCTTCTGCGAGCCCTCCTCAGCTGGTATGCGTCACTTATTCTCTTGGAACATGGTCAGATCATAACATGTCATCCATATGAATCACCTACCATAGTCAGATTTAACTGAAGGGACATTTTGCAGCAAAAAATCTCAGGGAAGAGGAAGGTTAGTAACAGCCAGGCCTAAGGTGCATGACCAAGGAGAAAAAGATTTTGTATTTCCCCTCATCAATCACAATTGGGCTCTGCCTTTGCCAAATAAGATTAAGTTCTGAATCAGCATAAAACGTATCTAGGTTATATGATTGCATCTGTGGCTTTTCCAGTTCTCCCTCTTCAGATGCCTGGCTTTTCTTTATTATTTGCTGCTTTTGCTTTAATATCATAGGTCACCATAGAAAGGTTAAATCACTGCTTTCTTCTCCACTAATTTAAACTTAACCAAAGGTCAAATTGACATATGACTTACGTTGTATTTTTTTGTTGTCTGAAGCTTTCTGAAAGAGGCAGTTATAGGGGAACTTCTGATCATTAATATTTTTATAGGAATCTTGGGTAAGCCAAGGATTTAATTACTTAGCTAACAGCAGCCCAGTAGGATAAGATGTCGCAAATTGTTGTGACAGAATGCAAATTAACAGAGCGCTTCAAGTGAAAAGGTGTGTCTTGTTTAATCTTTTTAGAGTTGAAAACTACTTAAGATAAAGGTTAAACAATCACTTTCAATCTGTTGTCATCAGTGAAAATGTTTCTGCTTTAGGACTATAATATGTAATTGCTTTGTGTCTGTGAACCTGTGTGTGTGTGTATAAACATTAGTGTCTGCATTTTAGTTAAACTACTCTGACATTGGTAAGTAAAATCCCAAAGTAACATATAGTTCTGGATTCAGTGGCTCATTCTGGGCTGTTAGCATCTGTATATCCACACTCCTCCTGTAATCCTAGCTGCAAATGCTTGCTGTGTCCTGGTGAACCCGAAGAGAATTAAAAACAGTCTCTGTCATCTCCTGAATCACTCTCAACTTGCCAAACCTGCTCATTTGCAAGGAGTGTGTTAGTTACAGTAATTTAAACATTCTGCAGGAGTCAGTCAATCTAGCTGATGGCTTTCTCCCATTCTTCCTCTAATTTGTGTCCTGTGACTGATCCACTGATATTCTCTATTAGTCTTGCTCATTTTCTGTTTTTCACTTAAGCTGATGCTAGGGCCCAGGTTTGTTTTTTCTCTCTCTCTCTCTCCCCTCCCCTTCCCCCCCAATGGATTAGAAAGGGTATCTTCTATATTGGGCCATGATTTTTGGATTCATTCCTCCTGTCAAAAGGGGGCATCAAATCCTAACCATTGAAAAGATCTAATAAGCATGGAAGCCTGGTGACATCTGAGAGTGGGTAGGCATAACTGACATCTGATTTTTAAAGTATTTAGGTGCAAAATTATACATGCATTTAATGTCTGAATTTGCCCCAAACTGACCATTTACAGATTTACTCAGTTTGCATACCCATTCCTGATAGTAGAGCATGCAAATTAGGTGTGCATTTTGCATGCACAGTTGTGCACATAACCTTATTGAAAACCTGACCCACAAACTTATGCACAGAGCTGGTTTACAAAAAATGATACTGTCTTGACTCAAAACAAGACGTACAATGCTTCTGCAAATAAAGCCTCTTCTTCAATAGCAGTGCAGTCTCCACTTGTTACAGATAATCTACTAAAAAGCATAAGTATTAATAATATTATTGCATGGTGCTTTTGGATAAATGCATTAGCTTCCCTCCTTGAGACCTGTTTACAACTATGGTTAAACTTACATCTGAAGTGAATTTATTAATCTCATCTAGATCCCCATTGGACTTCTACCTATATGACAGAACTTCTACTGAGGCATGACTGAGATGCCTCATGGAAGTCCAGAACTGGAATACCCCTTTTGTTATTACACATTTCTGATACAGCATTTCCTACACAGATCGACATTAAAATTATTTGTAACTTCCTATTGCACCTTGTTATAACACTCAAAATATCTGCTTCCAAAGGGTCACGTTATAAGCCGGAGTCATGCAGTGTTCCACTGAATGCCAAAGTTTATGCAGAACATTCAGAGTCATGCTGCCTAGTGCTCCTTCAAGGACAGTCCAGGGCTAGTTTCATGCCTTTGAGGATCGAAGTGATCACACTGAGATTTTAGTCCAGTGGTGGGCAACCCTTGGGCTGCACGCGGCCCATCAGGGTAATCTACTGGCAGGCTGTGAGACAGTTTGTTTACATTGGCACAGCAGCCTGCAGCTCCCAGTGGCCGCCCTGGCCACCGCTTCCTGCAGCTCCCATTGTCCGGGAACGGCGAACCGTGGCCACTGGGAGCTGCGGGCGGCCATGTTAATGTAAACAAACTGTTTCGCACCCTGCCAGCGGATTACCCTGACGGGTCGCGTGCAGCCCACAGGCTGCAGGTTGCCCATCACCATTTTAGTCCATCCTGAATATAAATGTTTATATCTGCAATGAGTACCTGCAGTGAGTCATTGATTTCAAATTGTATCAATAAATAGCCTAATTTATAAGTACGTTCTAGGATTGTGCTACAAAATGTTCATTTCATTTAGATTCAGTTATCTGATGGTGTTAAGCAGCACTCTTACTAGACTCTATCTAATAGAAGTTCAAGGGAAAACACTGGTTCTTTGAGGGGATTTTTGGTTACCTTGTAACTAGTATGCTGTTGCTTGGTGAACCAAACATGATTGTGGGGTGTTTTGTCCTGTACACATTAAGGAGACTTCGCATCAAAGTTATTAAGCAAGAAAGAGGGACATTCTGATTGCTAAATCAGTCACAGTGATTCAAACATTATCCATACAGCTGATTTGAGACCTTTCTCAAAGAGGACTAAAAGTATACTGTACTTGCTTCGTTTCAAACATCCATATTCAGAAGGCAAAGTGATAATTGTTTAAGCATTTTCCACTGTAATCTAGAAGAAAAAGTGTTGAGCAATTTAATCAATATCAGTTCAACAAGGAAAAACAACACTGAAAGTGCATTTTAACTCATTTTAATGACAGATTTTGTTTATTATTCTCCATTACTTACAATGCCCAACTAGAAACAAACAATAACTTGTCCTTAATCATTTTTTCGTTTTTTGCAGTTGGTAAACATAGATTAGAGTCACAAAGAAACACAATAACAAGAATATACTTAGCTCAGTATGTTCAAAGTAGTGTACAAAGATATAAATATTAATCCATTAATTAACTAATTTTATACCTCTTCACCTGTCAAAATATTATCCATGATGTCAGTTTAGTTCTGAAAAAATCGTTTTCATCATTTGCTCTGCTGTATGGCTGTGTGAAGAATCAAAATAGTGCAGGGTGGTAGATAAACAACAGTTATTGGTGGGTTTTGGTTTGAAAGTTCTCCGGAACAGCAATACTTAAAATTAGATTCTGGAGGATTTTCTATAAATTAGCTTTCCTAAATTTCCCCTCTGTTTCAGATGGATAAGCTGTTTACATCCTGTCTTTAATATTTATGTTATGTAGTGTTTCTGTTCACTGTTAGACAGTTGTTGCATTTTATCTCAGAGGTGGCTGCATTTCAGTGGTCAGTAAGGTAATTGCTGTGTACCAGTTTAAGGTGTCAGAGTAGCAGCCGTGTTAGTCTGTATCCGCAAAAAGAACAGGAGTACTTGTGGCACCTTAGAGACTATGCTCTAATAAATTTGTTAGTCTCTAAGGTGCCACAAGTACTCCTGTTCTTTTTGCAGTTTAAGGTGCTGATCTTACAAGCACTTACACACGAGCAACTTTACAAATCAGAATAGTCTCATAATTATGTGCATAAGTGTTTTTAGGATCAGAACCAAAATCAGTGGTTCTCAACCT
>NW_020664382.1:9436763-9501323 GCF_002925995.2 Terrapene triunguis
AGCCCTGGTGAAACACCAATTGCGGTTACACCAGGGATGAATTTGATGCACTTCACCTATTTTACTATATGTGGAGAGACTCTGACAAGGCACAAAGTAGCCAAGCTGCCATTTCAGATGTTAATAAGTCACTCTGAAAGTCTACTATGTTGTAACAGTAGATTTGATATTTCAATTATTGGCTATTCTCACATTGTTTTACACTTGTGAATTAAAAGCACCCTGCAGAGGTGTCTGCAGGAATTTAGATCTGAGGAGCCACAGGGGGTTGAGACATTGAATGACAGAAGTTCCCACCAGCCAGAGTTGTTTGTGTGAAGAATACCAAATGGAGCATTAAACTTGGGTGGGAGGGGGAAGAGGGGAGGCGAAAACCAAGGTTTCAAACACACCCAGTTGACCCATCTCATCTTGGCATGAAACTTAACAAGTTACACCCACTGTCTGAGCCAGAAGCGGAATGAAACACTGACGCTTCCTCATTTCTGTTACGGGCTGTAAGAGCTTGTGAAACACAACAGGAGAAAATGTTTGAACTATTGATGAATGGTAAGTTACTTTTAAAAAAACTTCTTGCTTTAATTTTTCTGATAGGTGATAGAAATTACAGCAGTGAAATTCAGACTATGGAAACACCTTTGCAAAGTGTAGTATTGTTGTCTAAGGGTATGTCTACACTACGAGGGTAATTCGATTTTACTTAAATCGAATATGTGGAATCGATATTGCAAAGTCGAACGTGTGTGTCCACACTAAGGACACACTAAGGACAGTAATTCGACTTTGTGAGTCCACACTAACGGGGCGAGCGTCGATATTGGAAGCGGTGCACTGTGGGCAGCTATCCCACAGTTCCCGCAGTCCCCGCTGCCCATCGGAATTCTGGGTCGAGCCGCCAATGCCTTCTGGGTAAAAAAAATTTGTCGTCATCCGTCCGTCACTAACGCCCTCCCTCCCTCCATGAAAGCGCCGGCGGGAAATCAGTTCGCGCACTTTTCTGGTCAGTGACAGCGCGGACGCCACAGCACTGCGATCATGGATCACGCTGCGACCATCGCTGCACTTCTGGCCGTTCTCAACACCTCGCAGCTTATCATACACCTTTCCCTGAGGCAGATGCAGAGAAATCGGGCGAGGAGGCTACGGCACCGCCGTGAGAGCCTGAAGTCGGAGAGTGGCACAGAGCTGTCAGAAACCACGAGCCCCAGCGCCCAGGACATCACGGTGGCAATGGGGCATGTGGATTTTGTTGAACGGCGATTCTGGGCCCGGGAAACAAGCACGGACTGGTGGGACCGTATAGTGCTTCAGGTCTGGGATGAATCCCAGTGGCTGCGAAACTTTCGCATGCGGAAGGGGACTTTCCTCGAACTTTGTGAGTTGCTGTCCCCTGCCCTGAAGCGCAAGGACACCCGCATGCGAGCAGCCCTCACTGTCCAGAAGCGAGTGGCCATAGCCCTCTGGAAGCTTGCAACGCCGGACAGCTACCGGTCAGTCGCGAACCACTTTGGTGTGGGCAAATCTACCGTGGGGGTTGTTGTCATGCAAGTAGCCAAGGCAATCGTCAAGGTACTGCTCCCAAAGGTAGTGACCCTGGGAAACGCGCAGGTCATCATAGATGGCTTTGCCGCGATGGGATTCCCAAACTGCGGTGGGGCTATAGATGGGACTCACATCCCTATCCTGGGACCGGACCACCAGGCCAGCCAGTACATCAATAGAAAGGGCTACTTTTCAATGGTGCTGCAAGCACTGGTGGACCATCGGGGACGGTTTACAAACATCTACGTCGGATGGCCGGGCAAGGTTCATGACGCTCGCGTGTTCAGGAACTCTGGTCTGTTTAGACGGCTGCAGGAAGGTATTTACTTCCCAGACCACAAAATAACTCTTGGGGATGTGGAGATGCCTACAGTCATCCTCGGGGACCCAGCCTACCCGCTAATGCCCTGGCTCATGAAGCCCTATACTGGCGCCCTGGACACAGAAAAAGAACTGTTCAACTACCGTCTGAGCAAGTGCAGAATGGTGGTGGAGTGTGCTTTTGGCCGTCTCAAAGGGAGATGGAGAAGCTTACTCACTCGCTGTGATCTCAGTGAAACCAATATCCCCATCGTTATTGCAGCTTGCTGTGTGCTCCACAATCTGTGTGAGAGCAAGGGGGAGACCTTTATGGCGGGGTGGGAGCTAGAGGCAAATAGCCTGGCTGCTGATTACGTCCAGCCAGACAGCCGGGCCATTAGAAGATCCCAGCGGGACGCCCTGTGCATCCGGGAGGCTTTGAAAGCTAGGTTCCTGAGTGAGCAGGGCAACCAGTGACTTTTCAGTTTGTGGACAGAAAAGCTGAACCTGCCCCCGTTTCTTTACCCAGTCCATTTTGACTATCCTCTCCAGTTACATACAACCTTCACCCCCTTCCCCTTCCCAAAAAATAAAATCATTTCGATTTTTTAATGAACACCGTTGTCTGTATTGCTGTTTTCGCGGGAATATTTTAAACCGGGGACGCAGACTGTGGCGGGGGGCGGGTTTAGTGTTCTGATGCAAATGATACTTCTAAACTCCCGGAATGACAGGCTCCGCACTGGTGGACTGGTTATTTCAATGGAGCCTGCCAGCACTCCTGGGGGGGACTGTGTGTATGTGTCGGCTATGTGACTTTCTGGCAGGGGGGGTAGGGTTACAGATCCCCTGCTGCGTGGATCTGTGAGCCAGGATAAGGACCGCTGCATAAGATCTGTAACTGCCCTCCCCCGCCACAAAGTCACAGAGCAACCCCCCCCCCCAAAACATGAAAAGCACCTCCCAGACTGACCAGGGTAACCAGTGACTGCACTGGTTATGTGTCCTGATGCTGGACCTGACACCGCCTCTGTACCCTGCTAAAGGTGACTGTCCTGTCCAATTACCAAGCCCCTTCCCCCCCTCCAGACAGACTCTCCCTCAAAAGAACCTGACTGAAACAGTAATGAACAGAAACAAACATTTTATTGCGAACCAGACATGAAACGTGGGGGGTGAAACTTGGACGGGGGCTTGTGTGAGGTGGGTAGGAAAGGACTTATGAAATTTTGGGGAATGTCAGCCTTCTACTGCTAGAGCAGTCTGCAGGGGTTGATTGAAAGTTTTAACGGCCCTTGCCGCCCCTCCTTCTTTGGACTTTGGGTGAGGGTGGTGTGGGACTTGGTGGCGGGTGAGGGCGGTTACAGATAGACTGCAGCGGGGCTCTGTCCTCCTGCCTCCGGTCTTGCAGAACATCCACAAGGCGCCGGAGCGTGTCCGTTTGCTCCCTCATTAGTCCAAGCAGCTTTTCAGTAGCCTGTTGGTCCTCCTGACGCCACCTCTCCTCCCGTTCCATGACTGCTCGGTGCATTTGTGACAAGTTCTCCCTCCACTGTGTCTGCTGGGCTGCCTGGGCTCGGGAGCAGCCCATTAGTTCTGTGAACATGTCTTCACGCGTCTTCTTCTTCCTCCGCCTAATCTGCGCTAGCCTCTGGGAGTGTGCTGACAGGCTGGGTTGGGAGACAGTCGCAGATGTGTCTGTGTGAATTTTAAAAAGGGAGTGAATTCCTGAGACAGATAAATGAAATTGTATACAAAGAACCTAGTCTTTCTCTGTGAACAAGACCATGCACTGAACCTCTCACATGCGCACTCAGGACAAGGTCGAATTTTCGGCCGTCGCCTTCAGTGCCTGTGGACTTGCGGAGGTCTTGGAGTGTTCAGAGAACTGTGGCTGGAGACCTGAACTTCTGGAGCGGGCAATAATGGTAAGCCGCAGACTTGTGGCTGCTTAAAACTCCAGCAGTAGCACTGGCCTCCTTTCACATTGAAAGCAATGCCAGTCTCTGCTGCCAGCAATCAGGACAGCATCAACTCTGCCCCTGTCCCACCCCCTCGCGGCTGTCCCAGGGAAAGATCCCTGTATGCTGCCCCTCTCCCTCCACCGCGTGGCTGTAAAAGTCCCAATACTAACAGTCCCCTCCCTAATTCAAAGCAGGGCGTCATGAGCGACATCACCCTCCTGAGGATCCCGGACACCCAGAGAGAACGCATGCTGCGGGAAAGCATGCAAAAACCGGGGCCGTATGCCGCCATGCTATGTCGGGCCATGATCCCCGAGTACCTGATTGTGGCATGGAGGGGACATGTCTGCTACCACGGAGGGCCCACTAAGATCGCCCTACCCCGGAACCTGATCAACAGGCTTGAGCTCTACCTCCACGAGACCTACGAGGAGTTCTCCTACGAGGATTTCTCGTCGATCCCCGGCCACATTGACCGGATTTTCGCGTAGGTGCACTGAGACTTTGGAGTGGAGCGTCTTGGGCCTGGGAATCATGTAGTAACGGACATTGTGAAATTTTTTTAAAATACTTGGGACTAAATTGAGAAGAGCCTAAGACAGAGAAATCATGCAAAACCCATTTGTTACCTTTGTAAATATTCCTGTTTTGTACCTGATTATTTTTTTACTAGTTTACAGAACTTTTATAAATATACATTGTTAATAGTATAAATATTACCGTTCTGTTTTAAATAAATGTTTACATGTTTACAGCACTTACTGCTTGATCCGTCCCCTGATTCTGTGTCCGGGGTAAGGGATGGGGACGGTTGGTAGGGGATCTCGGTAAGGGTGATGAAGAGCTCCTGGCTGTCGGGGAAATCAGCGGTGCCAGCGCTGTCGACTGCCTCGTCCTCCTCATCTCCTTCTTCATCTTCCCCGTCCGCTGTCATGTCCGACATGATCCCATCCTCGGAGTCCACGGTCAGGGGTGGGGTAGTGGTGGCGGCCGCTCCCAGGATGGAATGCAGTGCCTCGTAGAAACGGGATGTGTGGGGCTGGGATCCGGAGCGTCCGTTAGCCTCTTTGGTTTTTTGGTAGCCTTGTCTCAGCTCCTTGATTTTCACGCGGCACTGCGTTGCATCCCGGCTGTAGCCTCTCTCTGCCATGGCTTTGGAGATCTTCTCGTAGATCTTAGCATTCCTTCTTTTGGAGCGCAGCGCTGAAAGCACGGACTCATCGCCCCACACTGCGATGAGATCCAAGACTTCCCGATCAGTCCATGCTGGGGCCCTCTTTCTATTGGATTGCACGGCCATCTCTGCTGGAGAGCTCTGCATAGTTGCCACTGCTGCTGAGCTCCCCTCGATGTCCAAAGAGGAACTGAGATTCAAACTGCCCTGACAGGAAAATGAAAATGAATTCAAATTTTCCCGGGGGTGTGGCTGGTCAGAGCATCCGAGCTCGGACTGCTGTCCAGAGCGTCAACAGAGTGGTGCACTGTGGGATAGCTCCCGGAGCTATTACCGTCGATTTCCATCCACACCTAGCCTAATTCGATATGGCCATGTCGAATTTAGCGCTACTCCTCTCGTTGGGGAGGATTACAGAAATCGATTTAAAGAGAGCTTTCTGTCGAACTAAATGGCTTCCTGGTGTGGACGGGTGCAGGGTTAATTCGATATAACGGCGCTAAAGTCGACATAAAAGCCTAGTGTAGACCAGGCCTAAAATGCCATGTGTACTGGAACCTCTTGCCTCTGTAAGTCTGTCTCTTTTCACAGGCAGAGAGATGTTTTTCTAATTCATGCTAAATAAGTGCTTTGAGCGCTACCTTTTCATTTTCAAAGGATTTAGTGCTGCTCTCTAAGGCAATAGCAGAAGTAGTACATACATACTTTAAAAAATTTTTTAGACGGTTTAAAACCAAATTAATTTAATGGAAGTTAGATATTTGATAGCTAAATTCCCTAACAGAGAAAATGTAGTATCATGTTACTTATTAAAGATGCGTCCTTTCCCCAGCGGTCTGGCTTTATTTTCAGTAATTACAGGTTGCCATGCTCTTTAATTGTTTAAAATGAACCTTGTGAAAGGTTTCAACTTGAATAAAGCCCTGTTAGATTCTGCACGGCACTGAAAACTTGAGCATTTGAAGGGCAGTACTTCAGTACTTTTAAAGAAAGCAAAAGAGCTTAGATTTGATGAGGTCTCTCTTGTATAACATTTCATAATATTGCAGAAACCAGGGCTACTGAAAGCTCTTCCATGCTGAGATGCTCCTTTTTCTGGTTATTTCCATTGTTACTTACAGGGTGATCTTACATCTCAGTTACTGTTTTTAAACGGAAAGTGCTTAATTCTGTTTTTTGAGGACAGACATATGAGTACAGAACTTTGCCCCCCTGAGTAATTATGAATAGAAACCAAACTTATCAAAGGTTGTCTATAAAAGCATTCAGAAGCTACCCTTTGCTGACAGTGGGTGTCAGCAGTGGATGCAACTAAACACGTGTGAAAAAGGGTTCGACACAAGCCTAAACCAGAACCACCTTGTCCTGCACTGTTTCAGAAACGTCAACTATCGTTTCTGAACTGCTGATGGACATGGACTATCTTGCAGCTAAACTGGATTCAGAACTGGTTCAGATGCACTCTTTGTCAGCAATGGGTAATTTTCCTCATGCAGACAAAGCACACATTTTTTTTGGTGGCGGTAAGTCACACTGTAGCTGCTTTAAATATATCACTTTTGTCATTTCATTTAATACACCAGAAACCCATTGTCAAGGCAGCTATTAATTTTTGACATTATTTTCCCATTGCAGGGTTGATTTAAACTTTCACACGCAATTAGCATTTTTGAACTGTGGGAGCAGTTTATGCGGGTATTTTTTCAATCCATTTTGAACTAAAACTGATCAGCCCTTTATGAAAATTTGTAGAAAATTGCTATGCTAATCATGGTAAATCATGCTAAGAAACCCAAAGCAAAAGTGTGGCTTGCTTAGTTACAGTTGCTAATTAAAGTGGTATTCTTTAAAGGCTGCACATCTGTTATAAGTTGAAAATCTTGATTTGGGGAGGAAAAGCTTTATTTTTCTGAATGGCTGGTGTAAAAAAATCTTGTATGCCACTGATCTAGAGCTGGATCCTGCAAGCACCTGCTGTTGGGCATGAGGCTTGATCTTTTTGCCCATTTATATCAATCATAAAGTTTCCATTGCCTTCAATGGGGGCAGGATCAGGCATGTAAGACTCAATGGGGCAGTATTGAAGGGAAATGGGAATTTTGCCATTGGCTTTGATGGTAGCAGGATGAGTAGTCATGTGCCTTGATGTGTGGAGAACACTCAACACCTCACAACTGAGGTGAGGGCCTTTTATTAGTCTCCTTTTATTAGTGTCCTTGGCTGATTAGTCTGTATTGGTTCTTTACTGTGCTATAAGAACTAATAATGCAAGAAAAATAGACCACTGGTAAAAGAGAGACTCTCAGAATGAAATACCAGTTTATTTAAAAAAAAAAAAAAAAGTAAAAAGTCAAATGTAAAAATAAATCTCAGGGTCCATCAGTAAAACATTTAACAGCAAATGGTGCAGCTCTTAATAATTTTGTCTCTATTAAAATGTGTCTCTTTATATTATTTTGTTAAACTTAACTACAGACTGTGTGGCATGTTTTAGTGAGTTTTATGGAACAATAATCCATTGCTAGATGAGAGGAATAAATTATTTATAGATTAGAGTGTTTTAACATCCTACCATGGGGTTGTTAAGGAGGTCAAAATATAGAGCATTGAAAACGGGATTAACGCAGCTGTGCTGCAGACAGTGCAAAAGCAGAGGGAAAAGGAAAAAATACTGTAATCATATACGTATTTATATTTTAATCACAGTTCTTAAGAAATTGGACTTAAGATTTACAGGTTTCTAGAACCAAAATGTATTTCCTATGTGTGTCTCTTTCTGGTGAATAGCTAGCATTGGTTGCAACCTCTCAAATTTTAATGGAACCATAAACAAACATGAATATCTTTCTTCTCTAGCTCAGCAGGCTTGTTCTTAGCTGCTTGTTTTGTTTCCCTGTGGGATGGTGTCAAAAGACTTTAGGAACAGTGAGCTTTTATAATAAATAACAAATCTCCTTTTTCTATCAGGAGGAAGTTGTTGTTTTATTTCTGTGCATGAAGCTTCCATAAAGAACTCTTTGCAAATGTAGTGAAAATACACTCCCATTATTCTTATGTATAGAAGTTGGATTGAAAGCCTCGTAGGAAAACTTTATTGAGTTGATTCATTACAATGTGCTTTTTATGTAATTGTTTTTTTAGAAACTTCTAGTTATGCTTTCACTAAGATTCTTTATAGGGCATGAATGAGAGACAACCTTAGCCTGTTTAGGCTCTGGTATTTTTTCCTTTATATGAAAGCCATATACAGTGCCATGAGTAGCTTTAAAATAAAAAGTTATTAAAAAGCAATCAGTGATCCAAATTCTAACCGGCATTATAGCACTATGCGTATCACATAGTCATCTGTGTTGTGTAATTTATAGTCTTCCAAGGATGCTGCAGATCCATGCTACCATTGTCCTTCAAAGCCTTTGTCTAGCTGGGTCCTTACCATAGTTTGAACGCATGCCATCTAACTTTTTGTAACATAGCATGTTCAGATAGTGTGATGGGGGTATCTAAACTACCTTTTTTTCCTCCTAAAATTTCCCATGATTGCTCTCGATAGAGATGGGAGCGTAGCTTAGGAACCTAGTGTAGAGAAGATCGCCAATATTTTGACTATTGTGTAGTCTAATCCTGCTAAGAGTAGGTTAAATGACAGGGTGTTTAAATTGCCGTGCATACGCTGGTGTTCCTTTCTTTGCCACCACTGGTGGAGCTGCCTCAGTATTAATAACTATGTAAATTTTAGGAAAATAAGGCTATGTTGACACTATGGACCTTACACAGGCACAGCTGTACCGCTGCAGCTACGCTGCTGTAAGGTATCCTGTATATCTGCTCTGTGCTGGTGGGAGAGAGCTCTGAGCAGTACTGAATGACAACAGTGAGGATGCTAACGATTATGTCTGCATAGAGTGTTTGTATAGTGTTTGTATAAATAGGATGAATGTCAATAAGGACAAATGCAAAGTACTCCACTTAGAAGGAACAATCAGTTGCACACATACAAATTGGGAAATGACTGCCTAGGAAGGAGTACTGCGGAAAGGCATCTGGGGGTCATAGTGGATCACAAGCTAAATATGAGTCAACAGTGTAATGCTCTTGCAAAAAAAGCAAATATCATTCTGAGATGTATTACAAGGAGTATTGTAAGCAAGACACGAGAAGTAATTCTTTCGCTCTACTCTGCGCTGATTAGGTCTCACCTGCAGTATTGTGTCCTGTTCTGCGCACCACATTTCTGAAAGATGTGGAGAAATTGGAGAAAGTCCAGAGAAGAGCAACAAAAATGATTAAAGGTCTAGAAAACATGACCTATCAGGGAAGATGGGAAAAAATGGGTTTGTTTAGTATGGAGGAAAGAAGACTGAGAGGGGACATGATAACAGTTTTCAAGTACATAAAAGGTTGTTACAAGGAAGAGGGAGAAAAATTGTTCTTTTTAACCTGTGAGGATAGGACAGGAAGCAATGGGCTTAAATTGCAGCAAGGGCGCTTTAGGTGGTTAAGTATTGGAATAAATTGCCTAAGGAGGTTGTGGAATCTCCATCATTGGGGATTTTTAAGAGCATGTTGGACAAACCCCTGTCAGGGATGGTCTAGATCAGTGGTTCTCAAACTAGGGCCGCCGCTTGATCAGGAAAAGCCCCTGGCGGGCCAGGCCGGTTTGTTTACCTGGCGCGTCCGCAGGTTCGGCTGATCCGTGGTTCGCCGCTCCAGGCCAATGGGGACTGCAGAAAGGGCGGCCAGCACGTCCCTCGGCCCACGCCGCTTCCTGCAGCCCCCACTGGCCTGGAGCGGTGAACCGCGGCCAATGGGAGCCGCGATCGGCCAAACCTGCGGACGCTGCAGGTAAACAAACTGGCCCGGCCCGCCAGGGGCTTTCCCTGAACAAGCAGCAGCCCTAGTTTGAGAACCACTGGTCTAGATAATACTTAGTCCTGCCTTGAGTGCAGGAGACTGGACTAGATGACCTCTCGAGGTCCCTTCCAGTTCTTTGATTCTATAGAAGCAGGAGTCAGGGAATATTTGTAGCATAAAGTTACTTTGCAATATTATTTTTCTTTCCAAACCATTTGGAACTAGTGAACCCAGTTTTGTACATTCAAATCAGTGGGAGTTTTTCTTGCATAACAAGTACTGAATTAGACCTGTTTAACCATGTATTTATGGAGCACATTTATGGAGCATCAGTATCAGTACTCTCAGTACTAATATCTCTGTCCAAACACCCTTCAACAGGAAACACTTTTTTTTACAGTTACTGACACAAGAACATAAGAATGGCCATATTGGGTCAGACCAAAGGTCCATCTAGCCCAGTATCCTGTCTTCTGACAGTGACCAATGCCAGGTGCCCCAGAGGGAATGAACAGAACAGGTAATCATCAAGTGATTCATCCCCTGCTGCTCATTCACAGCTTCTGGCAAACAGAGGCTAGGGACATCATTCCTGCCCATTCTGGCTAATAGCCATTGATGGACCTATCCTCCACAAATTTATTTAGTTCTTTTTTGAACCCTGTTATGGTCTTGGCCTTCACAACATCCTCTGGCAAGGAGTTCCACAGGTTGACTGTGTGTTTGAAGAAATACTTCCTTTTATTTGTTTTAAACCTGCTGCCTGTTAATTTTATTTGGTGACCCCTAGTTCTTGTGTTATGAGAAGTAGTAAACAACACTTCCTTATCTACTTTCTCTACACCAGTCATGATTGTATAGTCCAGGGGTCAGCAACCTTTCAGAAGTGGTGTGCCGAGTCTTCATTTATTCACTGTAATTTAAGGTTGTGCGTGCCAGTAATACATTTTAACGTTTTTAGAAGGTCTCTTTCTATAAGTCTATAATATATAACTAAACTATTGTTGTATGTAAAGTAAATAAGGTTTTTAAAATGTTTAAGAACCTTCATTTAAAATTAAATTAAAATGCAGAGCCCCTCGGACCGGTAGCCAGGACCCGGGCAGTGTGAGTGCCACTGAAAATCAGCTCGCGTGCCACCTTTGGCACACATATCACAGGTTGCCTACCCCGGTATAGACCTCAATCAGATCTTCCCTTAGCCGTCTCTTTTCCAAGCTGAAAAGTCCCAGTCTTATCAATCTCTCCTCATTCGGAAGCCATTCCGTACCCCTAATCATTTTAGTTGCCCTTTTCTGAACCTTTTCCAATTCCAATATATCTTTTTTGAGATGGGGCGACCACATCTGCACACAGTATTCAAGATGTGGGCATACCATGGATTTATATAGAGACAACATGTTATTTTCTGTCCTATTATCTATCCATTTCTTAATTATTCCCAGCATTCTGTTCACTTTTTTGACTGCACTGCACATTGAGTAGACGTTTTCAGAGAACTGTCCACAATGACTCCAAGATCTCTTTCTTGAGTGGTAACAGCTAATTTAGACCCCATCATTTTATATGTATAGTTGGGATTATGCTTTCCAGTGTGTATTACTTTGCATTTATCAGTATTAAATTTCATCTGCCATTTTGTTGCCCAGTCACACAGTTTTGAGAGATCTTTTTGTAGCTCTTCGCAGTCTGCCTAGGTCTTAACTATCTGTAGTAGTTTTGTATGATCTGCAAATTTTGCCACCTCACTGTTTAACCCATTTCCCAGATCATTTATGAATATGTTGAATAGGACTGGTCCCAGAACAGATCCCTGGGGGACACCACTATTTACCTCTCTTCATTCTGAAAACTGATCACTTATTCCTACTCTTTGTTTCCTATCTTTTAACCAGTTACTGATCCATGAGAGGACCTTCCCTCTTATCCCATGAGAGCTTACTTTGCTTAAGAGCCTTTGGTGAGGGACCCTGTCAAAGGCTTTTTGAAAATCTAAGTACACTATATTCACTGGATCCCCTTTGTCCACATGCTTGTTGAACTCCTCAAAGAATTCTAGTATATTGGTGAGTCATGATTTCCCTTTACTAAAACCATGTTGACTCTTCCTCAACAAATTATGTTCATCTATATGTCTGACAATATTGTTCTTTATTATCATTTCAACCAGTTTGCCAGGTACTGAAGACAGGTTTACAGGCCTGTGATTGCCTGGTTCACCTCTGGAGCCCTTTTTAAAAATTGGCGTCACATTAGCCATCCTCCAGTCATCTGGTACAGAAGCTGATTTAAATGATAGGTTACAGATGACAGTTAGTAGTGAGTTCCTTCAGAACTCTTGGGTGAATGCCATCTGGTCCTGGTTACTTATTGCTGTTTAATTTATCAATTTGTTCCAAAACCACCTCTAATGATACCTCAATATGGGACAGTTCCTCAGACCTGTCACCTAAAGAGAATGATTCAGGTTTGGGAATCTCCCTCACATCCTCAGCTATGAAGACCGATGCAAAGAATTCATTTAGTTTCTTTGCAATGGCCGTATTGTCCTTGAGTGCTACTGACCAGGCTGATGACCACACCGTACACTGCATTAGAGAGATCTCAGGACCTGTGGTGCTCAGGCTTCTCGAGTTCAGATGCATGGCAGAGTTGAGATGTTTTTGAGAACTGTGGGTAGTAGAATCGAGACTGTTGGCTGTGCTGCTCCCCCAGCTCTCTCCAGTCCAACTAGTTTATAGAGCCACACTCACCCCTTGACATCTAGAGCTGAGGCTTCCTGGGCGTGAATGGAATTTTTTTTCCCCACATAACTGTTTGTGTTACCCTACTGATATATAGTAGTGTCAAAGAGCCAGCCGTGACCATACTGGAAAATCAGGTGCTTTAAAGTAGGCTGCATGTGGAGGCATGGGGCACCACTAAATGGTAGCTTCAGATTGATGAGTTAGGGGGAATTGTAGGATCTCATCTATAACAAATGCAAGCTTTGTGGGATGGGATAAGGTGGTGCTTGGAAGCCTGGAAGAGGATGAAGAAAGGAAAATATGTGGACCCTTATCTCCCATAAGTTTTTTATATACTGTGCACTAGCTGCCTTTTGGAATAATAACCCTCACCCTCCATATTTTTAGCAGGATGCACAGTATTATGTGCTCAAATTCTTTTACTTCATATTGACCTAGGCAGTGTTGAAAAATTCTTTTAACAGTTTGGCTTCAGATGAGAAACCGTCTCATATCTTACCACCAATTCCAGCAAGCTCTGAAAATTACATTTCATAACTTCCACAGACAGGCTGCAAACATCTCTTTCCAATACACTAGCTGAATATCTAATTTCAAAGCAGAAGAAAAAAACCCACCTCTATCCTCTTCCCAGATGAAAATTGTCTAGATTAATCATTTGCGTTAAATTGGTTTTGTGGACAGGTAAAGGTATATTAAGAATTTGCTCCAGGCACTTTCACATTTTGCTGTGACAAAAGATACCTGGGAGTTTCAGACCCTGAACTGCAATTCCATTAAGAAGTAAATTAGCAAAGAGTTTGGATGCCAGCACAGAATTTTTGTCTGCTCCATATTGATGTGTGTGATAGTGATATACAAAGCCAGGAGGCGGGCTGGGATGTGGTGGGAACAACAGGACATCTTAAAGTAGTGGGGGTGGAAATATTGAATAGTTATTCCAAAATAAATTTCACTTGAATGTGGTTATTTTGTAAGGCATAGTTGTGGCATGTTAGCTATTATGGAAGAAGCAAAAATAGGTTTACATATGCAGAGAATTGAGCCAGTGGGTTCTACTTTAATCCCTGCTCCTGATTTGCTGTGTGACCTGTGGCAAGTTACTTAGGGTAAAGTTTTCAAAGGTGACATCTCATTTGGGAGGCCTTAATTTAATTGCTCAACTTTAGACCCTGAGAGCCTGATCTTTAGAGATACTGCACATCCCCACAATGAAGTCAAGTGGAGAGGTGGAAGCCCCCAACACCTCGGAAAATCAGACCGAAAGTGTCTCATGATGCGTACCCCAAAAACAAAGGTGCCCAAAACTAACAACCACTTACGAAAATGTTTGCCTTACTCTCCCTGTACCTCGTCTGCTGCATCTGTAGACTTACACCACTTGCCTGTCATTGTAAAGCATTTTGAAACAGATAATTGTTGAAGAGAATGTAAGTTCAAAGTATTAGTATCATAAACAGGAAAGACATTACATTCTGTTTTGTCTACATATGGTACTGCAGTTGTTCGCACAAGGAGTTGATCAACCAAACAGCATAAGACTTTAAGCATAACTGCTCCCAGGTTTCCTCATCAGGAAATTATTAGCTAATTCATTGCAAATTTATGCAATGAACAGAGTGGCTTCTACAAACATTTTCCAAGCATCTAATAACTTTCATTGGAAATGACACGTACAACATGCCAAAGATAATTTTGTTTAAAAATTACTAATGTGCTTTTAAAAGCAACAAAAGATTATCCTTTTCCTTCTGCACAACTAGTGGTAGGGCAGCCATTAGACCTAGGTCTAAATTTTGCTGTAATCCAAGCAAGGAAAGACACTGTGTCCACATTTCAGATCTGAATCTGATGTGTTTGTAATAAGCACCTGCATATTGAGTAGTCCTTTTGTCGTTCTCAAAACCCTTCTGACTTTCTGAAATGTTCACTGTTGCTAGTTTTGCTTCCGCCTTTTATTTCTTGAGTTGCTTTTTTTCCTATCTAGCATTCTGTAGAGATGATAGACAAAATAATAAAGGAAACAGACGCTGACATCCATCTCCATATATATTTTAGGATGAATTTTTATTTTTTATAGGTTTTCCTTCTGCATTCATCACTGCCATAACTGAGCACCTCACAAATTATTACAAAGACTCTTGTTGGGCTCAGGGCTTCAATGTGTTAGACATTGTCAAATACAACAGAAGAGACAGTCTCTGCCCTAAAGAGCTTGCAATCTAAGATAAAAATCCAGACAAGGCTTGAGGGAAAGGCATACAAGCAAAGTGAGCAGGCTGATGACAGGCACGTGTCATGTTACTTCCATGCCATTTTTGAAAAGTCTATTTGTGCTAAAAATAGTTTTAGGGTTTTTCTGAATGGAGCTTGGGGAGTTGATAGATATGCTCTAGGAATTATTTTGGGAAGTTCTGTGGCCTGTGTTACACAGGAGGCCAGACCAGATGATCACAATGGTCCCTTCTGGCCTTGGACTTTATGAATCTATGCACTTATATTTGATGTAGAGGAACTGAGGTTCAGAAAGATTAAGTGACTTGCTCAAGTTCACACAGGAAGTCTGTGATAGAACCTGGAACAAAACCCAGCTCTCTTGAATGGTAGTCCAGCCCTAGTCCATCCTCATCTTCTTCTGGGTGGATGTGACCCAGCACACCACTCACCGCTAGTCTGGTGCCTCCCCCTGGCCGCTCTGGGAGTTAGCTCACCAGGTCAATGCCCACTCCCGCGGTTGCACGCCGTCACTTTGTCTCTCTCTCTGGTCTGCAGCATCTTTCTCACTCCAGGAACTGCAGCATCCTCTTCATGACTCAGCCCTCTGGCCTGGTCACTCAGCGTTCCCCCCTTCCAGTGTATATGAAAGTCTTTCCTTCAGCAGCCCTAGGCAGTCTTCTCATTCACTGCCTCAGGTGCCGCTCCCTCAGTGGCTGGTAGGGGAACCCGGGCTCGCCTTCTACTCCAGCTTCCAGTTCAGAGATCCTCAGCCCAGCAGTTCTGAGCTTTATTTTCCCAGCCCTTTCTGCTCTTTCCTTGGACTGCTTCTGACCACTCCTGGTTCCGCCCCCCTTCCTACTCTGGGATTGCCACTCCAAAGCCTCCTCCCTCTTCTCAGGGAGTGATTGCTGCCTGCTTTCTTGCAGCCTTTCCCAGCAGCCCCCAAATATTCCTCCCTCTTCCCAGAGAGTGACTGCCCTTTCTCAGCAGCAGCCCCATTCTGTTGCCAGCTACCTGGTTTTATAGGCCTCGCTTGTTCCTGCTCATCTGAGCCTGCTTTCAATTAGCTCCCTGGCTCCTCCTCCAGGTGTAGCTGGTGTAGTTAATTGGTCTAGCTGGCCATCTTAACCCCTGTCAGTCCTGTGTGGGGTGGACTTTGTACTTTTCTCAACTCTTGTAGTGTCCCAAAGCACAGTTAACAAGTTGCAGATGTCAGAGATGAAAGCATAGCCACTGTGCACAAAAAACTTGACAGCCTTGTTGAAAGACTCTGGGACAGATTTCAGAGTAGCAGCCGTGTTAGTCTGTATCCGCAAAAAGAACAGGAGTACTCATGGCATCTTAGAGACTAACAAATTTATTTGAGCATAAGCTTTCATGGGCTACAGTCCACTTCATCGGATGCAGAGAATGGAACATATAGTAAGGATATATATATACACACATAGAGAACATGAAAAGGTGGGAGTTGTCCTACCAACTCTAAGAGGCTAATTAATTAAGAGAAAAAACTTTTGTAGTGATAATCAAGATAGCCCATTACAGACAGTTCGACAAGAGGTGTGAGAATACTTAACATGGGGAAATAGATTCAATGTGTGTAATGGCTCAGCCATTCCCAGTCTCTATTCAAGCCTAAGTTGATGGTGTCTAATTTGCATATTAATTCAAGTTCAGCAGTTTCTCGTTGGAGTCTGTTTTTGAAGCTTTTCTGTTGCAAAATTGCCACCTTTAAGTCTGTTACTGAGTGGCCAGAGAGGTTGACGTGTTCTCCTACTGGTTTTTGAATGTTATGATTCCTGATGTCAGATTTGTGTCCATTAATTCTTTTGTGTAGAGACTGTCTAAATAAAGAATAAAGCAGTGAACATAGATCTAGAAGCCACACCATCAAAGTGATGAAAGCGAAGCTAGGGTGGGCTACTTTCCTTTCTTTTTTTTTTTTCTTTTTAAACAACCTAATCTTAACGTTTTTGTAATGTCTAGGTAGTTTTTTGGGAACGTTTTTGTAGGGAGCACTAACCTTTAGTATTTCAGCTAAGGACGGAATAGTTGATAGCTCGAATGAGGGGTTTTTTTAATCACAAATTTCCCAATATTTGGTGTTTCTCAACGTCCTTGTTCCTGGAGTTATGTGAATACAAGAGAATCTCACTTTTTTGGGGGTGGGGGGAAGAAAATAAAAATTAAGATTTGACCCCTCGTGATTACAGAAGAAAAACTTGAAAACATGACCTGAATGCACCCTAAAGGTTCAACGATCAGAAGGTCAATAAAAATAACACAAAATATATTATTTATAAAAAAATTCATGATTTTAAGCCAATCTCATGATTTTTTTGGACACTTGAGTCTGGTGATACTATATAATTTTCAGAGCCATAATAAGGGCCTCGGCTCCACTATGAACTGCCCTGACACTAACCTCCCCTTTTGCTGAGCAGGTTAGGTTATGTGTACACTATCGCCTATGACAGCAAAACATATGTCGTTCAGGGGTGTGAATATTCTACATGTGAAACTTATGTGAAAGACATAAGTTAACCAGCATAAGCATTTCTGTGCAGAATGTTGTGTCAGTGGGAAAGCTTCTCCCGCCGACAATAGCTTCTGCCGCTCGCAGAAGTGGTTTTTTTATGCCGAAGGGGGAGCGCTCTCCCGTTGGCACAGAGCATCTTCACCAGACACTCTGCAGCGCTGTATGTATTGACGCACCCTTAGTCTGCTGGTTAAGGAAATAGTCAAATGTCTTTCTGCTGCAGCATAGTGGAGTTTTACCTCAAGCCAGACCTATTAGTTTTTCAAGCAGTAATTGAGCTCAGTAAGGCACTTAGGTGAACAAAGTTGTGCCGGTACTTAAGTATTCACAGGATTGGGGTCTATATTTTGGAAATGACAACACATGTAATTATTAGGCGAAATCAGAAAATGAGGTCGATTGTGCTTCTTCTAAAACACGATAGGGTGTATAACATTATATTTATGTTTTTGGTAGCCTGAACAGGATGAAATACTGTGGTTTTCCTGCCATGCTGCTTGAAGTATGCCCTTCAAAGACTGCAGAGTTGTCAAATGTTGGAAATGCATCTTTGGGGAAAGAGAGTTCTTCCAGAACTTTTATTTATTTTAAGTAAGTAATTTATAAAGAGCCACTAGTGTGCATGGTGCTTCATACAATAAAGAAGAGAAAGTTCATGGCTCTAAGATCTTATAGTCTAATACCAGATCCTGTATTGGGATCTACTAATGCGGGATCCTTCACCTGTTTAGAGTCCCATTCACATCAGTGGGACATTCTAGAATCCCAGTGCATGTATTGTGACTAATTTATACTATAAAGAAGTGGAGAGAGATACAAAAAGTCCTTCAGTTTCAGCTGGGGGTGGGGAGGCAGGTATGTGTCTTGCTGCTTCTATTCCCTTAATTTACACTTTTGATGTATAAGAACTTTGATTTTATAATAAATGTAAAATGGAGTATGGGCACAGGAGAGGTGATCAGTGGTTAGATGGGGAAGCTAACTGAAAGGAGCAATGTGTTAGGTCTGATGTGAAGAAGGAGGAGTTTGAGGAGACAGGAGGCAGTGAATCAGGGAGTCCATGGAAAAATGCACAGACATGAGTGGGAGGAGACAGTGTTTGGTAATGCTGGGGGAATTGGCAGAATTTACAACATGGGTGGAATGTACGTAGACAAGAGCAACGATGTAGGGAAGGAGGGGTACTACCACATTATGTCTTAAATGTAGGCTAAAGCTGTTGGGCCAGAGCCTCAGCTGATTTAAAATTGGTGTAGCTCCATATAAGTCAGTGCAACTCTGCCAGTTTACACTAGCTGAGGATCTGGCCCATGATGTTGACTAGTGCAGGTTTACTGTACTGAGGCACTCAAATGGCATCCAAAGTGAAAACGTTGGCTGGTTAGTCTGTCCTTCTCATCTCATTTTTTTTTACTATGGGAATATGAGTATAGCTTTGCAGTTGCAGCATGTGCTCACACTGGGAGGGTGTAGGCGGGAGAATCATGGACGATTTCACAGACACTTTTGAAACACTTGAAATTTTCTGAGTAGCTTTAATTAACACCAAATCTGCGGTCATGTTCTGTGCTGATTCATTCTGCAATTCCATTGTCTTCAGCGGGGTTGAACAGCCTGTACATTAGTGACAGTTTTGATCCATAGGGTTTAACTGTGGTAGCTGTGAATCCCTTGCCAGCCATAGGATGCCGCTAGGGAACTCCTAGTCTTGGCATATGCTAAACATGGTTAAATCAACAGTCTAAAATGCTGGGCTACTATTGCAAGCTATGCAGTAATGGGGCGTTTATTAGCTACACTCACAGAGTAGAGAGTAAATTGAAAATATATCAATTTTGTTTCAACAATTTGTGCTTCTTTTTTTATTAATTTGCATAGTGGTAGCACCTAGCAGCCACAGTCAAAGAACAAGGCCTCATTGTGCTAGGTTCAGTACGCCTTCCCCTGTCCTCCCCCCCCAGACAGATGGTCCCTGCACCAAAGAGTTTGCAATCTAAAACAAAAGACAACAGGTGGGTACAACTTTATATGAACTCTTTGGGTCCAGGACTGTGTATCCATATGCATTTGTATAACACCTGGGAGAACAAACCCCAATCCTTATTGGAGCCTTTGGATGCTACCGCAATAGAAATAAAACTAAGTCTAGTGTATGTTAAAGTCTGAGATGGAGGTTTGAATAATGGTGTCCTTAAAGTAAAGTGTTAAAGGAGAATATGTCTCTTGTCTGCGTAAAGCACAGATAAAATGACCTAAGAAATGTATAGGAAATGTGTCAGTGAACTATGCTATCTCTGCATAAATCAACAGTGTAAAACGTCTGAGAAATGAAAGATAAACAGTGAAGTACTTTGACAAATGATTTGTTTGGTGCGGAGTACAAATGTGTGAAAGAAAGAGACGTTGAAGTCTTTGATGGGTAATTTCAGGGACCTAGTGAAACCACAACAGCCAGACAGGGAGTGGTCAGGCCAGACAAAATCACAAATAAAGGGCTTGTCTACACTGGCACTTTACAGCACTGCAACTTTCTCGCTCGGGTATGAACCCCCCCACCCCCCTGAGAGCTGCAAGTTTCAGCGCTGTAAAGTGCCAGTACAGACAGTGCACCAGCTGAGCTCCCAGCGCTGGTAGCTACGCCCCTCGTGGAGGTGGGTTTTTTAGAGCACTGGGAGACCTCTCTCCCAGCTCTCTGCCGTGACTACACAAGCCATGTTACAACATTGCCAGTGAAGACATGCCCAAAGTCATTAAGGCCATGTCTATATTAGCACTTATGTCAGCAAAACTTTTGTCGCTCAGGGGTGTGGAAAAAGCATTCCTCTGCGTGACATATGTTTTGCCAGCATAAGCGCTGATGTGCACAGCGCTGTGTCAGTGGGAGACGCTCTCCCAACGACATAGCTACCACCACTCGTTGAGCTGGTTTTATTATGTTGATGGGAGAGCTCTCCCCTGTTGGCATAACGCGGCTAAACGAGAGATCTTAGAGTGGCACAGCTGTATTGGTACAGCTTTGCTGCTGCAAGCTTGTAACATGCCCTAAGATAAAAGATTAATGTCTGCAGTACTAAAATCTACAATGTTGTCATAGTTATAAAAGCCTGATGTAAATTTAGTATATAGTTAAAGTCGAAGCCTCAAAGAGAAAAAGTCATTAAGCTGTTAGTTAGTTTGGGATATCATCTTATCCCATAGAGCTTGGTTTTCCTTCCAGAGACACCACTAAGACTGCTACTGACTAAGGGTTTGTTTGTTGTTTTGGTTTGGAGAATATAGCAATCTGCCACAACAGGCACACACAACTCCAATGTAAATGTATGTTTGTACAGTGCAAGTAACACCCTTTAATTTCTTCAGAGTCACCTCCATTCATTTCTTTTCAGGATTTCTTGTTTATATTCTGACACTGTTTTAAAAAATTCGTCCTAGATGTTAATTTAATGTTATTTATATCAAGTAAGCTTAGTGTAGTGTTTAGCTCAAGAGATTGGGAATCAAGATTTCTGGGTTCTCTTCACACTGTCATTGTGACTTGGGCAGGTCATGTAACTCAGTTTCTACATCTGTAAAATGAGAATGGTAATACCTCAATACCTCACAGGTAGATTTTGAGGATTATTTAATATTTAGAAAGCGCTTTGCAATCCTCACATAAAGGCTCTGTATACATGCAAACTATTATTTTAGCTCTTCTGCTGATAAAGGCCTAATCTTTAGAAGATCTTTAAGAATTCTGAAGAGATGGTAACCAATGAAATATGTAAAGATCAGCCAGCCACACACAGGCATTTGTTTACAAGATTCCCATGCCAATAAGAGCTGCAAGTTTGTTTATTAAATTAATACATTTCGACAGTCACAGACAACAGGACAGTCTGCCATAAAACTGGTAATTTTGAGGTACAGGACCAGCTCTTCAGAGCTGCTGACCATTGGTCACTCACATCAACTTCAGTATGAGGTATGGGTGCTCAGCAAATCTGGAAATGAGGCCCAAAATTAACTAGAGAGACAAACGAAAACTGACCAAACAGAGGACAATTATTGGCACTGTATTATATTGGCAATCCAATATTGAGTCTTGCCAACAGATACATAAAGTTCTAATACCTTTATAAAATTCCACATGGAAACCAGTGTACTTGACTACGAGAAGGGAAACCTTTTAGTATGTTCTGACTCTTCTAACCCACCGATTTGTTACACAAATGACAATAAAATAAACCTTGCCTCATTCTTGTCTGTACAAAGATATTAATTATCTTCTAATGTTACTCTGAATTTGGGATAGAAAAAAATGGCTGTTGTCACAAAGTTCCTTGAGCAGCCTGAATATTTATCTCTTGCCTTGTGTTTCCCTTTTCCCAGCAGGAAGCATCAAAACGTGGTGATCCTGCAAATCAGGCGTTTATTTATTTATTTATTTATTTATTTTTAAAAATCTGTTTCCAAACTCTCACAATCAATTAAAAATAAATAAATAAATAAACAACCGAAAGGGGTCAATCCAGCCTCTCCACAGGATCTACTGATTCCATGGGCCTCAGTGATTTTCTAGATGTTGGCAAGCCAAAATCTTTTTCTGTGGCTACAGAAGGTTCAAATTTCACATTTGAAATCTCATCTAATAAAACAGGCAGAACAAGAAGAGGATTATCTTCTTGAGACATCTCATTTAAATTGAATAGAGCAAAGCAGGAGGCCTGGGATTTGTGTTCCAGAGCCTCCCACCTATAATGTCTGTCAACATTATCTTGAAATAATTGCATTGGAGAGGGTCCTACAGTTTTAATTTCATCTCTTTTAAAGAAGTTTGTATGATCCCTTTCTGTTTTTTCTAGGGATTCTTGTAGTTTTTTTAATCTGAGGTCAAATGGCATAAACTTTTTGATATATTGTTTTGATGAAATTATACAGTATATTTAATGTAATCTCTTCTATCTAGTTAGATATTTATGTCCCTGTACTGTCAGAGTGCCTCATACACTAATGAATTTATCCTCACTATTATTCCTATGTCATAGAAAAGTATTATCCCCATTTTACAGATGGAGAACTGAGGCACAGAGAGATTACGTGACTTCCCTATGAATCTGTGGCAGAGCCAGGAATTGCACTCGGGTCTCGAGAATACTAATCCAGTGCTTTAACCACAGGACCCACCTTTTCTTACACTTCAGAACTAAGGGTATGTCTACACTGCCCACATTACAGCATGGCCATGGCAGCACTGTGACGTGGGCAGTGTAGACACGTCTTATTGCCGGGGGAGAGCTCTCCCGGCAATAAAAACAAAACAAAACCACCCTGAATGAGGGGTGGTAGCGCGGCTCCCGGCGATAAAGCGCTGTCTATATTGGCGTTTTTCAGCACTAAAACTTTTGTCGCTCAGGAGGGATGTTTTTTCACACCTCTGAACGACTAAAGTTTTAGCGCTGAAAGTGGCAGTGTAGACACAGCCTAAATAAACTAAATCCAGTCCTCTAGATCAGAGGTGGGCAAACTACGGGCCGCGGGCCACATCTGGTCCACGGGACCGTCCTGCCCGGCCCCTGAGCTCCCGGCCGGGGAGGCTAGTCCCCGCCCCTCCCCTGCTGTCCCCCATCCCCCGCAGCCTCAGCGCGCCGCGCCTCCAGCGCAGGAGGGGGCTGCACTGCGGGGGCAGGGGAGAGCAGGGAGAGAGGCTCACCTGCAGCCTCAGGGGAGCAGGCGGGCGGTGTGGGTGGCGGGAGCGCAGCGAACGCAGGCGGAGGACTCAGGAGGAGCACCGGGTGGCCGCGCAGCCGGCCCGAGAGAAGCGGCGCTTTGAAGGGGAAACCACCGCTTCTCTCCAGCTGTGCGGCTGTCCCTGCTCCTCCTGAGTCCTCCGCCCATGTTCGCAGGGCCACATTCTCAAAGGGGCTTTAGAGGGGGGGTTGGATGGGGGGTGGGGTCCTGGGGGGCCTGTCAGGGCATGGGGGTGTGGATAGGGGTCGGGACAGTCGGAGCAGGGGGGTTTGGATAGGGGGTGGTGGTTAGGGGCAGGGGGTCCCAGGAGGGGTGGTCAGCGGACAAGGAGCAGGGGGGTTTGGATGTGTCGGAGGTTCTGAGGGGGGACAGTCAGGGGGCGGGAAGTGGGAGGGGGCAGATAAGGTTAGGGTTTGGGGAGGCACAGCCTTCCCTACCTGGCCCTCTATACAGTTTTGGAACCCCGATGTGGGCCTCAGGCCAAAAAGTTTGCCCAGCCCTGCTCTAGATCTTTGTGAGTCACAGACAGGGAGGACTGGAGCATGGCAGCTGCACTCCCAAACCCGCGGAACAGCTAACAGAACACTGTAGACCTTAGACAATTAACAATCTCAAATTTTGAAAACCAATGCTGCAGTTAAACATGTCTGTGCACATCTTTGAAAACTGTCCTCAGGCTGCTTGACCTGACTGATCCCTGAATGCCAGCATAAGTTGGTGAACATGAGGAAAAAAAACAATTGAAACAAAGTTGAGAAACATGTGGGAAAGCCTGTATGATTATTGCAAGTTATTTCATGAGACTAATGACACAATGTGGGATTACTGATGGGAAAGAACTGTATAATATTGCTTAATTTATTCAATATTTCTGATTGTTAATCATCTTCGATCTAGACGGTTGTTAGCCATTCCATTGTAAGCCATGAATTTCAGTCTCTCAGATCACCTCGGGCTGAAAGTGCTTATGCCAATAATTATGCCATTGAATCATTATTTTAAAAATTATTTTTATTTAATTGTAACATTTTATAAACCCTAAAAGGATTAAAGAAAACATATGAAGGGCTTGATTCTTAAGAGTGTTAGGCATGGAAATTGTCTAATTTGCCCTCCGAGTTACTGTGATTTCATGTGTAATTTGAGTTGATTATGGAATTAATGACCAGTTATGCGTCTAGCTGCCTTATGCATGTGCAAATAGCCATTTTCCTTGGACAGTCATGGTAGCTGTGCATGCAAATGTGCATTTTGTGTTTGAAAATCGGGGCTTACATATGGGATTTTCAAAGGTACTCAGAGAATTAGGCCAATTCTGAGTGCTTTCCCACGCTGAATGTCCCAAGACTTTCCAAATAAGGGCTTGTCTATATATAATATAAAGTTTGCGGATGATACCAAGTTAGGAGGGGTTGCAAGTGCTTTGGAGGATAGGATTAAAACTCAAAATGATCTGGACAAACTGGAGAAATGGTCTGAAGTAAATAGGATGAAATTTAATAAGGACAAATGCAAAGTACTCCACAATCAGTGCACGCATACAAAATGGGAAATGACTGTCTAGGAAGGAGTACTGCGGAAAGGGATCTGGGGGTCATAGTGGATCACAAGCTAAATATGAGCCATCAGTGTAACACTGTTACAAAAAAAGCGAACATCATTCTGGGATGTATTAACAGGAGTGTTGTAAAGCAAGGCACGAAAATAAATTCTTCTGCTCTACTCTGTTCTGATTAGGCCTCAGCTGGAGTATTGTGTCCAGTTCTGGGTGCCACATTTCAGGAAACGTGGACAAATTGGAGAAAGTCCAGAGAAGAGCAACAAAAATGATTAAAGGTCTAGAAAACATGACCTGTGAGGGAAGATTGAAAAATTGGGTTTGTTTAGTCTGGAAAAGAGAAGACTGAGTGGGGACATAACAGTTTTCAAGTACATAAAAGGTTGTTACAAGGAGGAGGGATAAAAATTGTTGTTCTTAACCTCTGAGGATAGGACAAGAAGCAATGGGCTTAAATTGCAGCAAGGGCGCTTTAGGTTGGACATTAGGAAAAACTTCCTGTCAGGGTGTTTAACACTGGAATAAATTGTCTAGGGAGGTTGTGGAATCTCCATTGTTGGAGATTTTTAAGAGCAGGTTGGACAAACACCTGTCAGGGATGGTCTAGATAATACTTAGTTCTGCCATGAGTGCAGGGGACTGGATTAGATGACCTCTCAAGGTCCCTTCCAGTCCTATGATTCTATGTTTCTATAAACGTTGTATTGCTTTAATTATGCCAGTATAGTTAAAGCAGTACAACTCCAGTTAGCGGGACACAGTTATATTGGTATCAAGGCACCTAATACTGATGTAGTTTACCCTCATATGGGAAGAAAAATAAGCCATCGTGGTATAAGGCACCTTTATATTAGTATAACTTCACCGACATTAGGGGTTATATTGGAAAAACTATATCAGTAAAAAATCACACTCCTAACTGACATTGTTATACCGGTGCAACAACTGTGTGTATCCCAGGCCTAAAATTCTCTATTCTACATTTATTGTATACCTAAAACTCCCATTAAGCTCCTGAAAAAATTTGGATTTGCAAGAAATATATACAAGAGCCAAAAGATATAGTAATAATAGTAACAGCAATACTTAGCATTTATATAGAGCTTTAAGCTTCAAAACACTGCATAAGCATTAGCTAATTCTCAAAACACCGTTGTAAAATGGGGATTATAATTCCTATTTTACAGATGAAAAAACTGAGAAACAAAGAGAGAATGAGTAGCGAGTGGGGAAAGGAGAAAAATTTGAATTATTTAAATTTTGCATTAGTGGAAGGGATTAATATTTCAAGCTTCACTTATCGGATGCCTCTTCTTAGATGTTCTTATTAGTTCCTGGTGGAATTAATATTGTATTGTTCTTCTGTGTCAGTGTAATATCTTTAAAGATGCTCCACATTTTTCTTCAAAGCTAAATAGGTTATTCCTTACTTTTTAATTAAAAAATGCTATATATGTAAGTGTTTTTACCTAAAAATGTGGCAAAAATGGTTCTGGTTGAAACGTTTTTATTGGTCCATGCTTAAAACAGCTTAAAGTAAAGCATACAAAAATTAACAGCTGATATGGATTTCTGGTCCACAAAGTTTCATCTCCTATTCATTGAGTTGGAGTCTAAACAATATCTATTACTTCCATGGAAATCATGATGGTCTTATTGAAAAAACCTGATGGACATCTGCAATGCTGATCTCATTGATCTGTGTGGACTCTGTGATATTGAAGTTTTTTAGATTTTCATTTATGCCGTGTCTACATGAAAAGATGTTAATGTGTTTGAAGGTCATTGTAAAGAATTGAATTAGCTCACATGATATTGACCACGACTTTGTGGTTATTGTAGTCCAGGACTAATCATGTTCATCATCATGTCAGCTACAATTCAGTGATGAATAGTTCACATGATGTTGAATGTGATTTGCCCAGGTCTTCACTAACCACATAGTCGTGGTCAACATCCGGTTTACATACTTGATTCTTCATTTCTGAGCTCAAACACAGTAAAATTCTGTTCTTCTTCAAGTGATGATCCCTATTATATTCCACTGAGGGTTATACTCAAGCGCCATGCATCCGGAGAATTTGAAAGTAGTAGTGTCCATTGGTCCGCGCATGCACTCGTGCTCCGCCTCATGGTTTCATTAGAGGTGATAAAGGGTGGGGCAAACCAACCGCGCCCTCAGTTCCTTCTCACTACTGCCTGGTCGGAGTTGGAGCTGCTGGTGTCCTCTCGTCTTTCTCTGATGCACTTTAAAGAAAAACAACAACCTGTTTTTAGAATTGTACATAGTTAATTTTGGTTGTTTTTCAATAGTTTAATCTTAGTGTTAGTTTTTAGGAATTAAGAGACATTGGGGACTCCGTTTCTCTGGTTCCTCCCCCGGTCCAGCACTCATGCCTAGGTACTGGATTATGCTAAAGATGCTGGGGTTCAAGATCTGCGCCTCCTGCCTGTGTTCGTTCTCGCACAGTGAGAAGCACCACCTGTACTTCTTGTGAGAAACCCATGTTGCATACAGGTGCAGTATCTGCCTCTCCTTCCAAGCCATACCTAGGAAGGCTGGGCTCTCCGCCTCAAGAAGCATCTCATGGAGGTTCCCATGAGGCCAGTATCAGATCCAGGTCGGGGAATCACCCCCATACATCGGTCTGAGAAGCCCAGGAGTGCGCCTCTGACTACAGAAATCGAGTCCGGTTCTGTAGGTACCAGTACTACAGACTCCATGCCCGGGGCCTAGTCGTGAAGCAAGGGCATAAGCATGGCAGTAAGTTTTCCTCCAGGCCTAGAAAGGACGATGAGCCTTCCATGAGTTCCACAGAGAAACGGTGTGTTCCAAGGCTCACAAGCACAACAAGAAGTCGCGCAAACAACCGGAGCCACCAGTTCCATCCACTGAGCCACGTACACCTTCCAAGTCAGTATCCCCTAAGTCTGGGGTTCTCAAACTTGGGGTCGTGAGGTTATTACAGGGGGGTCGCAAGCTGTCAACCTCTACCCTAAACCCCACTTTGCTCCATTTTGCAGCATTTATAATGGTGTTAAATATATAAAAAAGTGTTTTTAATTTATAAGGAGGGGTTGCACTCAGAAGCTTGCTATGTGAAAGGGGTCACCAATACAAAAGTTTGAGAGCCACTGCCCTAAGTCAAGCGAACCATCGGTCCTGAAGCAGTCATCATTGCGGCTCTTGTTCCTCTGACACTGGGGAGGTTGGATACGTGCTGACTTCCTCTCTGCCTGGTGGGTGCTCGCTTCCCCTGCCCCCGCCCCCGCCTCTTCCCGCCCCTGCACTGCCCTCGCCTCACTCCCATTCCACCCCTTCCCCAAAGTCCCTGCCGCACCCCGCCTTTTCCAACCCCAGCTCCACCCCCTTCCTGCCCCTATTCCACCCCCTTCTCCTGCCCTGCCTCTTCTCCGCCTCCTCCCCTGAGCGCACCGTGTCCCCGCTCCTCCCCCTCCCTCCTGGAAAGTCCTAAGTGCTGCCAAACAGCTGTTAGGCGTCAGGGGGGTGGGAAGTGCTGGGAGAGAGGGGGAGGAGCGGATGCGGCATTCTCGAGGGAGGGGGTGGGGGTAGAGGAGCTTGGCTGCTGGTGGGGGCGTAGTACCTGCTAATTTTTCCCCGTGGGTGCTCCAGCTCCAGAGCACCCACGGAGTCGGCGCCTATGTGAGGTTGGTGTTGGTGCTTGGGCCCCAGGAACTTTTTGCTTTGGGTGCAGTGTTTCACCTCCAGGCGAAGTGGAAGCGTTTCACTCTAGGGCTAGGCAGGGAGGTCTGGCCCCTGATGGGGTGGACATTTCCCTTCTCTTAGAGTACCTTCTGCCTCTGAAGACTTCAGAGCTCACACTCAATTCCATTAAGATGCACATGACAGCTATTATTGCTTTCCACCCCCTTGTGGAAGGACGCTCTGCGTTTACTCACCCAATGACTAGCAGGTTTTGGAAAGGTCTTAGAATTCATCCACCTGTTCAACCTATCGCTCCCCAACGGGACCTTAGCCTTGTCCTCTCAACATTAATAAAATCACCCTTCAAACCTCTGGCTCCCTGTCTCTCTTTTCCATGAAGGTCACCTTCCTGGTAGCTGTTACTTCCACAAGAAGGGTAAGAGAATTGGGGGCCATGATGGCTGACCCCCCCCCTTTTACCGTATTCAAAAAGAACAAAGTTTCCCTGCGTCTGCACCCCAAGTTTCTACCAAAGGTGGTATCTCATTTTCATCTCAACCAACCTACACACTAACCTACTTCCTTTCCAAAGCCTCACACTTTGGTAGAGAAGCGGCACCTTCGCTCCCTCGAAATCTGCAGGACCTCGGCCTTCTACCTACACAGGACAAGACCATTAAGGAAGTCCCCTAGACTGCTTATCGCTGTAGTTGAACAGATTAAAGGGCAAGAGATCTCCACACAGAAGATCTCTAAGTGTGGTTTGGGTTGCATTACGCTCTGCTATCGGTTATCGGGACTGTCCTCACCCCTTGGAGCGAGGGCCCATTCCATGAGAGCGCACGAATCAACTATGGCCCTCCTGCACAATGTACCACTTCCAGACATATGTAGGGCAGCCATCTGGAGTTGGGTACATACCTTCGCTTCACATTATGCCTTGATGCAAGACTCTGCAACGGATGCTTCGTTTGGTGCAGCTGTCCTCCTTTCAACCATTCCATCATTTTTCCTCGCACCCTCCACCTACTTAAGTATTGCTTGCTAAACCACCCTCAATGGAATACAATAGAAGAAGAGGAGGTTACTTACATGTAACTGGAGGTTCTTAGAGATGTGTGGTCCCTAACTGTATTCCAGTCCCTCACTCCTCCCCCTCTGCTGTGGATCTGTTCAATTTGCAGTGAAGTAGGAACTGAGGGCGTGGTTGTTCCACTCTGTCCTTTGTCACCTTGGACAAAACCGTGAGGTGGAGCAAGGGCGCATGCACGGATCAACAGACACTACTACTTTCAAATTCTCTGGCTCCAGATGCCTGGCCCATGCGTATAACTCTCAGCGGAATACAGATAGGGACCACACATCTCAAAGAACCTCCAGGTAAGTAACCGCCTCTTGTTTAAATCAGTCCTTAGGGTGAAATGCGTGTATTTACCCCACAACTAATCTTGGTTAAGTTTGGTTCAGTTGAAAACAGTTTCGGTTGAATCTGAAAATACTTAAATATTTGTTTTTGTAGACATTAATCTGCTTGCAAATTAAATTTCAAAGCTCACTCTAGGGAGATGTTAGAACATGTGGATTGGGATGATCTCTACTATACCTTGAGTTGGTTTGGTTTTGGTTCTTAAATTCATCATTTTGTTACCTTTGTTATACAAAATCCCCCTTCGTGAATTATAGCCAGTGAAGATCTATCAAAACTTTGTACACAGGAAACAGACAAGGTTGTTCTCTGTGTTCACACTATTTTAGTTTATTTTATCATTGACTTCTGTTAATTGCAATTCAGTCCAATCCTATTGCTAAAGGTTTAAATATGAGTTAAACTAGGAAATCTGTTCTTACATGAAAATGAACTCCTACTTTACTTTTCATATAATAGGGTATCTGTAAACAAGGTATTTTCTATTGAAATATTTTCCTACATCTCATGTTGTTGAATTAATTCGACTAAGAAATTTTGCCATTGAAAACATTTTGTTTTCTAGTTGATTTTGATGACTAGTCTTGAATATTGGACGCTGGGAAGTGGATTTCTTACTGTATCAGTAATTCAGCGTTGGATCAAATTATTGGCTGACAGGTTAAACTGAGAGCTGTTCTTTAGGTCACCATTAATCGTCATCTGGAAAATCAGTTTAAAATTCTAACATTGGTGATGGTTCCACAGCCAATATGAATGCTAAAGATCATATTCTACATTGATCTATGCATGGAACTGCCCATTAAAATAATGGGGAATTTTGCATGAAAATCTATTTTTTTAAATTGAAGTGTTTTGTAAGGTTGCCCATCAGCGTGTATCAGAGTGTAAAAACTGATGATGATAAGATCCTGATGCTGCATAGAGTTAAGCACTTAACTTCAATTGCATGAGTAATCCCATTGAAGTCAACAAGAGTTTTCCCATTTACTTTAGTAGGAGAAGAGTTAAACTAATGCTGAGCGTTTTTAAAAAACCCACCATATTTTTTTTTTAAACATTCCCTCGCAGATGCACACTTTGCATTTCTGTGGGGGAAAACAAGAACATGTATTCTAGAAAACTTGCACAAATTAATTAAATTTGAAGTAGATTTGGCAAGCAATCTAATACTGCCATTTTTTTCCTGTTAAAACTTTCAGCAAAAATGTTTCTTGTCAATATAAAAATATTCCAGAATGCAGCTCTTATCAAAATAAACGGGCAGTCTAAACTATAGCTACACCTTTTCCTTTGGAAGTACCCTACCCCCTGTGTTAGGATTTTCTACGTTTTTGTTGTTGTTGGACAGAGAAATGTCAGGGTACATTTCCTGAAAGCAAAGGAATAAATGAATAATATCTTTATCCATTGTGCCTGAAACTCATTATGGGCCATTTTAAAAAAACCTATTATGATGAGCCTAAAAAAACCCACCAGTGCAGGTATTGTCCACTTGAAGACAAGTTTACAAGTTTAAGGAAGAGGATCAAATAAATGGGACTGCTGTGTTACACATAGGTAACATTTGTATTTTTTTCTAAGAACAAATAATTTGCTATACAGCATTAAACAGTTTTGTAAAAACAGAACGTAATTAATGTCACCGTGCTACCTTCAGCTGTCTTATCTCCCCTTGTGCAATATTTCAGTAGTGTCTGAAGCACTCCTTACCAATGTTATGATAATCATTGTAATTTTTTGTACCTTTCAGATGTTTCAAATCCTGTTAGTCCTTTTTTCTAGTGCTTAACGTTTGAGTTAATTTTATACTAGGGCACAATGTTGTTCATCAAATTAAGCAGCAGATTTTATAAATGGTTCCAAAACAAGTGCTTTTGTTATTCTGGAGATTATATACATTGTTTTCTGGATGCACTGTTTTAATTTATTCCAGCATAGAAGCCTCCATGTTATGCTCTCACTTAGAGCCACTGAATGACACATCACTATCCTGCATTTCAGCAAGAAGGATAGACAGAAACTATTTTAATATGTGTTGTGTATACGCCCACATTGGACTCGTATAGAAGGTACAAGAGACAAAAAGAATAAACAAGAGTTTGGTATTTACTAAACCCTGTCAAGTGAAAGGCATTCTAGTGGGGACATGAAAAATTCATTAACACATTTGGCCAACAATTTCTTTCATTCCAATATATAAACAAATGATATCAATATATAAACAAACGATTGCACAGATTTTTTTCCCCCTCTCTTTTAGCTATACACTTTTTTAGATGTCACATGCAACATTTTTCCTAGGCACTAATAAAGAACTTAACAAAGCTCTGACTTGTTTTCTGGCTTGGTTAGGGGGAGTTGTTTTCTTTAAAAATAGAAGATTACATTCAATACATTTTGTAAAGTCGAATGTTCTGCTGGGAAAAGTATACAATGGGCAAACTTCAGAAACTGGAGTGGAATATGAATGTGAATATACATTCCTGTGCATGTTTTCAGAAGGTGAGGAATAGGTTCAGACATGTTAAAGCCTGGATAAAAAGTGATAATATAATTTCCTCTTCCATTCCCACAGCTGGGTGTAGATAAGACACACCAAGCTTTTGTTTGTAACCTTTTCCCTACCTGGCCTGCTGCAGGTTCCGTATTTTGAAACCCCTAACATTTCTGTTCGATGAGAGTACTCTACAGAGCTGCAGCCATGTAGATCATACTCTCCATTTTGCTTTGCTGTTGTGTTTCTGTCGTGCTCAGCCATGTTTGAAATTCAAATTCATAAATAAACAATGAATTTAAACTAAATTAATTCATTATTGTGTATCTTGCTATTTTTGTTTGGCTAGCAAGCGGTTAAAGCAACACTCCCACCTCAAAAGTGAACTACACCTCTACCTCGATATAACGCGACCCGATATAACACGAATTCGGATATAACGCGGGAAAGCAGTGCTCCGGGGGGGCAGGGCTGCACATTCCGGTGGATCAAAGCAAGTTCGACATAACGCGGTTTCACCTATAACGCGGTAAGATTTTTTGACTCCCGAGGACAGCGTTATATCGGGGTAGAGGTGTATGTTCAAACTCACTGCCAAAAGGCTGTGCTAGGAAGAGCCTAACTTTTTGGATAGTTATTTGTTCTTACCTGACTCGGTTGTGCTATTCAAGAAATCATGTTTTCACCACATCAGAATCTGGCATGGTAGTTCTGAAATGATATACCATAAATCTTTTTATGCCACATTTACAATTTTATATGTATTTTATGTGTGTGTATATGAACACACACACACACACACACTCCCTTTATGTGTGAACATATATGTGGGCGTTTTATATTTTTATATACATAGACCACAAAATAATAAATAGGAAAAAAAACCAACACAATGGTGGGCAGCAGAGGCAGGGGAGCCCATAAATCAAATGGCTCTCCTTGAAAGAGAAGCGATAGGTGAATAAGCAACATAATAAAATAAGAAAAAAATGGAAAATGAAAGAAAGAAAGAAAGAAAGAAAGACATCTATTAAATCTACATCACTGTGCTGTTATGGAGCCTATGAATGTCTTTTTTTTTTTTTTTTTTTAAAGATTCCTCATAAGATAGAAATTGAAGAGTTTAAAACTGTACAAAGCAATGCCCTGGGGACAATGAGGAGACAATAGAGACAAAAGGGGGTACCAAGAGCACAAAAATACCAGGGCAGAATATGGCTACTTCCTAGGAGTGGTGGAAAACACTAGTAGAGTTGAGGATAATAAAGCTAGACTCTATATGTGGTGAATTCTCTTGTCCAACTTCATACACGTCCCACCTTGTAACAGAAGCTATTCTGTGGTCAAGGACTGGGAATCAGATCTGGATCCTATTCCCAGTTCTGCCACAGACTTTCTGCGTGAATCTGAATAAATCACTTAATCTTTCTTTTCCTCAGTTCCCCATCTGTGAACTGGGGCTAATACTCCCTACCTCACATGAATATTGCGAGGGTAAATTAATTAATGATTGTGAGTTATTCAGACACTGTAGGAATGGGACCATATAATTACCGAGTTGGACAGAAGAATTCAGTGGCATTAGTTCAGTTATTTGCAAGAGGAAAAACAATGCGTCTTAAGTGCTTGCAGGGTTGGGTGTGTGGCACTCATTTATCTTTCTGCCTGATGTCAATTATTTTGTATTTTCTCCCCGGGGTGCTGAGTAACTCTCAAAGTTAGGCTTATTAGGAGAGCTTGTATGCAACTTGTGATTATAAGTGATAAGCTGCTATATTATCAACCCCAAATGTTAAAAAATTATGAGTCAGGCCTCAAAGTCATGCAAATTAAAAACAAACAAATAATACAGCTTTTTATTTGGCTTCTGATGTCTGAGCCTGGAGGGTTCACACTTTCCAGCTTTACTCCGCAACCATGAAGGCTAGAAACTTCCTTTAAACAATATTTTTTAACTAATAAAAGCTGGGATTCTTCACCAGTCACATGACCCCAGGGCTTTCAGAAAAACAGCAAATATCATGAGGCTTATGATAAAATCGTGAGAATTGCGAACTCTGAATTTGAGAGACCAGAATTAAGTTATTTAGCTATTCATAAGAAGCAAATTTGTTTTGCCCCATTCTCTCTCTCTCTCTCTCTTTTAACATTATAATATTTTTATGAAAAAGAGCACTCTAGAATTATACAAACAGTTGCCTATAAATTCAAGACTAGTGGATTGTTAATGTTATAATGATTGTAGGCTAATCTTGACATAAAACCATATTTGTCTTTTTTTTAAACCAAGGGCCAAATTCTACCCCATTGACCCTTTGCTGTCCAGTGAAATCAATACAACTACTCACAGAGTAAGGTACTACTCAGCATGAATAAAAGTGGTGGAATCTGGCCCCAAATTATTTCCCCAGCTATCATCATAATGGTTTTTTTGTATTTTAAAATTATTGAAGAATCTCCAATTAAAATCACACCTCTCTTGTGATCTAATATGCTAATAAATATTTGAACATCCTAAATGATGTCCCATGTATCAACTGATGGAGCAGGATTTGAGATTATTGTAGGATACGTATCATTCTTATTTTAAGTGTTAAATGACTTTTTTTTTTCTAATTTGGTTAATCATATAAGGTATTCTCTAGCTACTCACACATTTCAGACTTAATTCTGAGATTTAATAATTAACCCTTAATGGCCTGTAAATCTGTGTAAGATTTCAAAGAAAGGAAGCCAATAAACTATGTCTCTATTATAAATCTAAGCCCCCAGATCAAGCAAACAGCATAAACCTCAGCAACAAATCACAGTTAGTGGATTTATTGTTTGCTATACCAAAAACTGTATAAATGTCAGTAGCTAATTGCAATCTTACATATATCACTCTGGGGGTGCATAGTGGTGCTTGGGCATATTACACAAGTTGGAATTAAAGATCACTTTTCTCCAACCGAGAAGTGATCTAACAGAGTCCTCTTCTGAACTTAAAGCAATGACACAATTTTCTGTAGAGGAACAACACGTTTGGTTGCTTTTTGGATGCCTTATATACATATCATTATTGTGGGAATTTGATGTGATAGCAAAAGGTGTTAGGTGAGATGTCAACATGGATTGATTAAAATTGTAGCAAGTGACATAACTGGAGATTTGTCTAAAGCATAACAATTTTTCATATATGAATTTTTTGGGAAGGAGTTTGAAGACAAAAAGGTACATGGGTATACTTTTGAGAAGAATGTGTGGAAGCCAGAATAGTGGTTCTCTTGTCTGTTATCCCTTTGTTGTTTTTGGTGTGGAAATAGGTGAGGGAAAGGGTGGAGGAAAGCTAGTTACTTCACTGAAGAATTTCCAGTTGCAAGCAAGTGAGCTAGTAATCAGCAAAGTTGATCCAAATTTCTGACTATTCAAACCACATTCTCTCTCCAAGGGCCTGATACACAAAGGCCTTTGAAGTCAATTTCCATCAAATTCATTGGGCTTTGGATCAAGCCCAAAAAGAAGACTGTAAGAGAGCTGTCTACGTACACACCAGCAAAGTTGCTGGACTACTTATGTGGCAACCTGTTCTGTGTTATACTGAAATTGGCTAACAACCTCTTATTGAAGAAAAATAAATTGTTTCAGCAGTGTGGGTGGGGGCTATTTTTCTGACATCTTAGGTTTCTGATGTATTTTGTTGTTGCTTTTGGAGTTGTTCATCTTCACTTTAGCCTGAAATTGGCAGTGCTGTGGCTTAGAGCATCAGCCATAGTGTAGCAAAAAGAGAATAATCATGTTGTGCCATGTTTGAACAACTAAACCCAGGGCTTCACTGAAGTGTCCAAACAATGAAATTCCATGTAACAGGGACTGGTGAAGAAAATTTTTACAAAATACAGTTTTGCTCTGCTGTAGAACTGAAAGCACTAATAAGGCAGGTGTGAAAAGAAGCATAATGCTTCCCAAGCACAGGTGTATAAAAGGGTAAGATTGAGGTCGTGTCTACATGAACGGTTCTGCTGGCACAGCTATATGCCCGTCAGGGATCACACCTCTTCACACCCCAGATGGATATCGCTATGGCAGCAGAAGTCAGCAGGTTAGCCCTGGCCTGGGTTATGGCACCCTCCTTAGATCTCTGCATCACATAGAGGTGTCTTTGTCTCTTTGGCATAATGACTTCATGCACCAGAGGTAACTTTTCTTGCACCATATTTAATAGGATCAAAAGCTGTTTGGAAAATGGAGAAAATAAAATGTGAAATATTTTATTGGTTTTTCTTCCTTTCTGCTCCATTTCCCCCCCCTTTCCCCTCTTTTTACATTTTGCTTCTGAAAAAGGGGGTTGGGGAAGGAAAAAAAGATGGAGACTTTTTTTTTAATTAAATTTTCATTTTGGTAAAAAAAAGTTGTTTTGACAAAAAAATTTTGCATTTGAAAAATTTCAACTTGCTCTAATACAGTGTGAAGGGGCAGAGGGGTGAGGGTTTGCACTGGAGCCCGAGAGAGACTCTGCTGGGCTGCAAGCTGAACTTCCAAGTTTACAGAGGCTATTGCAGGTTCCCAGAACCTCCACAAGCCACCAGATGGTCATGTCTCTGTTTGATCTTCTAATCAGGATTTGAGAATTGCAATTATATGAACATGTGCAACAGCTGGAATCCTGTAAGATTGTGATCTTTTCAAAAGGGATATGAGGGTCAATAGGAGACCTGTACAAGACTGAAAAGTCTTCTTTTCTTTACATTCAAATGTAAAATCTCCTTTTGGTTTCTGCCTTGTCTTTTGGGATATTAGAAGTATTGCACAGGGTTTTCTTTTAAAGTGTGATTATGTTCCCAAAGACTGAAAAATGGCATCACCATCCTCTGCTTCCTGTTTGTCTTAGAATTTATATAGGATTACTGACAAAAATAAACTGTTACTTCTCTTTTAGCACTGTAAAAACAAATACAGCTATGGGCGGGTGGTGCTGGAACCCTTGATAGAGGGTGTAGAGTAAGAGGCTTTTGTGGAGGCTGTGACATGTGAGAGGAAGAAACTTTGATTTCAAAGTGTTAGAGAAAAAGAATAAATACAGAAGTCCACGGTGCTATGTTTAATACTCACACCAATGTAGTGGAATCTGTCTTCATGGTACAGTACCATTTGTTAAACTGGAGATTATCACTCATGCACGCACACACACTCACACCCACACACACCGACAAAAGTGCAGCAAAACTGCAACAGTCACTCCTCGATTTTAGGAATCCAGCCCTTTGTTTGCTTGTGTGCAGTTTGTATGAATCCAGGAGCTATTTCCATTTTAGGATGTGTTGAATAATTTGCATGTAACTTGAGTATAGGTGAATAGGAGCCGTTTGTACATATCCAAATATGGTTATGTATAGATTTACTCCAATTTATGTTTTCATTTGGGTTGGAAAAACTGCCACATAAAATATCAGTAGGTTTTCTCAGCTAATAAAATAATGTATCACTCTTTAAATTTAAAGTGAATGCTAGCTGTTTTAGTTTATTTTGGGTCACTTACCTGTGTGAGGCATTGAAATAATGAAATGACACATACCTTGCCAAAAATATAAACTGCTACATAGATATACAGTATCCTCACCTGATGGAACTGCTGGTAATTTACTTCTCTGGCATTTCTAGTCAAAATGAAGAATTTTTAGAACCATTGTTGTAAATGGCAAAGAATGACTGCCCATGCAAAATGAATTTTAGAATTTCTTGACAAACGTGAAGTACACTAATATTATGGCACCATGTAATGTTTTGTTTGCTACAGGATTGTAACCTGCAGCAGCTTCTATATCTAAAAAAAGGATTCTTGACACAGAGATTCAGGTAGAACAGATTTTGCTGGTGACCTTATCGAAAAAAGAACTGCATCACAGCTGACACTATGCATCTCTCCATTAACTAGCTGGTTCTATATTCAGTCAAACAGAACCTATAATGGTATCTGTAATAGCACCATCCGCTGACTTCCCAGTAATGTTTCACGCCCTTCTATTTGAAGATAAAGAGAACCTATCAGACCAGATCTTGCAATATGGAAATCTGAGTGGCGCAAAGGAGCCGGAATGTGGCCATAACTGTAATTGTAGTATGCCTTAATTGTCATTCTCCCCTCCCACCCTCGCAGGCAGGAACGGTCTCTGCTGGCGTAAAGCTGCACCAGCTGCCTCCTCACTCCAGCATAGAGGATGCGTTAGGGAGAGTCATGTTTGGGCAGGATGGTTCACAGATCTGCTTAGCCAATTCTCAGCTGGTGCATGGTCTCTTAGGGACCATTCACAGCTGAAGTAATTTAGAGCAGCCCTAGGCCTTTCTGACTAATACTGAGGCAAGGGGAGCCATAACCAGTTCCCTAATGGTCTCTGTCTCCCTTGCATTAGCGGATCTCAGTGCTAGTGAGAATCTAGCACATCGAGTTTATTGTTACTAGATTTTTGAAATTTGCTAACACCCAATATTTCAAAACATTGCTACCACAGCCCACATAGGAATTCCTTAATAAATATTGATAATTCATTACTAACACATGGTTTTACATCTGGCCAGTCAGGGCAGCACATTAATTGTTAGTGTCTTTCAAATTCTCTGTGGATTCTGGATATAAAATGTTTTGTGTGGGCAGGGGTAAAATCCTCCGGTTGAACAAAACTGTCGTGTGGCCTGGAGTTAGAAATTACTGTGTCAGAACCAGAATCAGTCAAACTGAGGTAAACTTGCGATAAGAACAAATTTCTCCAGCTATGTCCCAATGTTCCCCTGCTATCAGTGTGTGCAAGATAGGATCTTGGTGAGAGTAGTTTGGCTTTGACAATGCCAGGTTGTTGCTGACCATCAGGGTTGTGAATGTATGCTCTTTCTCCTACCTGTAGAAAAAGGTAGGGGTTTTGTGTTATTGTAATATCTGGACTGGTGAATGTGTTCTTCTTTGATTGGTATGTTGATATCGGGTCAAACCAGCAATATTCGGTCCTTTGCTTGACCTATTCTGCTCCGACGTGCCCCGAATGAATTATATTTATTATTCCAAATTTCAGTTGTTATGGAACCGCATGCCTTTCACTTTCACAGATGGGCTCCTGTTCATTCCTCACAGAATGTCCAGAACTCTTTTGCTTTACAGAGACACAAACATTTTTATTTTGGCTACTCAGCAAAGAATTTCCAGTACTGTAGACAACTAGCAAACTGTTGCAACCCTGATTGCTGTCATTTTCTTGTCCAATACAGGTAAACTGGATATGACAATTTGTTAGTCTCTAAGGTGCCACAAGTACTCCTGTTCTTTTTGTGGATATGACAATGTGAATGTATGCCTCAAATGTCTCCTCCATATTGTCATGCCCTGTCAGAAATAATCTGCTTAAGATACTAGTGACTGGCATATCCCTTCTAGGTTTGTGTTTAATCACAGTCATATTTTCTGCTAGTGCAATTTCATTCATAGCTTCGGTGGTGCTGCTGCAAGAGGTTTTTTATGATGGCCTCTAAAGGCTTGTGGTTAGATGCCATTGTAACTTTTTCTCCAGTGTACATTGATGGAGGTGCTCCCTGTGAGACAGCATTGCCTATATCTCTCTTTCAGTCTGTGCAGTTTATTTCTGTGGATGTGAGAGACTTCGATGTAGAAAACCCTGACTTCCCTTCTTACGGGGACACAGCCCCAGATCCTCACTTCGATATAGCCACCTGAACATTTCTTATGTGTGACTGTACTGCTTCTAAAAAAACAACGAGGAGTCTGTTGGCACCTTAAAGACGAACAGATTTATTTGGGCATAAGCTTTCATGGGTAAAAAACCCACTTCTTCCACGGCCCCCATATCTGAGCACCTCACAATCTTCACTGTATTTATTCTGTGACAAAGTTCCTCCTCTATCTTGTTGGGTCCTGCGCTTATTGGCGGATTTTCTTGCCTCAGAGATTCACCATGTGGGTTGGGGAACAGCCCAGAGACCTTCCCCTCTGGAAGAACCCACAGTCCAGGTCAATTGGGAGGTTTGGGGGGAACCCAGGCCCACCCTCTACTCCGGGTTCCAGCCCAGGGCCCTGTGGACTGCAGCTGTCTATAGTGCCTCCTGTAACAGCTGCATGACAGCTACAACTCCCTCGGCTACTTCCCCATGGCCTCCTCCAAACACCTTCCTTATTCTCACCACAGGACCTTCCTCCTGTTATCTGATAACGCTTGTGCTCCTCAGTCCTCCAGCAGCACACCCTCTCACTCTCAGCTTCTTGCTCCCAGCTCCTCACACTCGCACCACAAACTGAAGTGAGCTCCTTTTAAAACCCAGATGCCCTGATTAGCCTGCCTTAATTGATTCTAGCAGCTTCTTCTTAATTGGCTCCAGGTGTCCTAATTAGCCTGCCTGCCTTAACTGGTTCTAGCAGGTTCCTGATTACTCTAGTGCAGCCTCTGCTCTGGTCACTCAGGGAACAGAAAACTACTCATCCAGTGACCAGTATATTTGCCCTCTACCAGACTCCTGTACCCCACTGGTCTGGGTCTGTCACAATTCTTACAACACCCCCACACAATAGAGACGTGCTGTTATGCCCAGTTTACAGATGGTGAACTAAGGCACAAAGAGACTAAATGATTTGGCCAAGGATGCACATGAAGTCTGTGATGGAACAGGGAATCGAACCCAGGTTACCAGCCAGTGCCCTATCCACTGGACCATTCTTCCTCTCATAGCTGGGCAGTGTCCTCCTACACTGGCAATTAGTTGCTTTATTTTGGTGAAGGCAGAATCTTACTGGGCATCAGATTGAAACTCAGAATCTTTCTTTGAGAGGTCCCCAAACACCCCCCAAAACTTCTGCAAAGTGTGGAATAAACTTAAAAGTAAATCACCACCCTTGATACTTTGCTTAGCTCAACACGACTTTTCAGTGGCCTTATTTCAGTAACTGCTGGTACTTTAGTGCTTTTTGTGTCTTACGTAAATAGCTTTTATATAGCTGAGCAAATGCAACCAAAATACTGAAGTTGTTCTGATCATGCATTTGCTTGGATTTAACTTGACTCCTTTTTCTTTAGATCTCTCGAATGCCACATGTGGGGCTTCTTATCCCTCCATAGTATTCATTTTTTACTCTGTGTTCTGTATCTCTCTTACTGTGAGTAGTACTGTCACAGCCTAAGCTTCATTAGGTACTGGACATTTGTGCGTTTATCACTTAAGCAGCTATTCTCTTTCTATTTGACATTTTAAAAAAATGTCTTTTATGTGACTACTTTGGTTGTTGTCTTTGATATGTTTGGCACTCTGCTGTACTGATATGTATCAGCTGTTCTCTGTTCACTTGGCACAAGAAAAAAGTATGTTTCAAGTTAATTTTAATAATAATACAGAACTTTAAGATAAATGAACTACAGCCAACTCTTATTTTACCTACACTTTGGGGTATTTTTTTTGTTTTTGTTTTGAGAAATCCAATTGACTGTCTATAAACATGTAGACGGGCCAATAGCTACCTTAACTACACCAGAGAAGGCAGAACAGGTCCTGCCACTCTTTCTCATTTCCTGCAGCTCCTCCTGTGGCTTAACATTGGTCTCTGCTTCCAAGGGCAGATTATGAAAGCCCCCACTTCCCAGGAAGGGGCACACAAGCTCCTTTTAACCTGCACAAGGGCTCCAGGGAATTCCCATGTTTTACTTGTGGCTTACAATTTGAAATTAGTTTTCAGAGTAGCAGCCGTGTTAGTCTGTATCCGCAAAAAGAACAGGAGTACTTGTGGCACCTTAGAGACTAACAAATTTATTTGAGCATAAGCTTTCGTGGGCTACAGCCCACTTTATCAGATGCATAGAAAGGAAGATATAGTAAGAAATATATATACATACAGAGAACATGAAAAGGTGGAAGTAGTCATACCAACTGTAAGAGGCTAATGAATTAAGATGTTATTATCAGCAGGAGAAAAAAAACTTTTGTAGTGATAATCAAGATGGCCCATTTTAGACAGTTGACAAGAAGGTGTGTGGATACATAACATGGGGAAATAGATTCAATATGTGTAATGACCCAGCCACTCCCAGTCTCTATTCAAACCCAAGTTCATGGTATCTAGTTTGCATATTAATTCAAGCTCAGCAGTTTCTCGTTGGAGTCTGTTTTTGAAGCTTTACTGTTGCAAAATTGCCACCTTTAAGTCTGTTACTGAGTGGCCAGAGAGGTTGAAGTGTTCTCCTACTGGTTTTTGAATGTTATGATTCCTGATGTCAGATTTGTGTCCATTTATTCTTTTGTGTAGAGACTATCCTGTTTGGCCAATGTACATGGCAGAGGGGCATTGCTGGCACATGATGGCATATATCACATTGGTAGATGTGCAGGTGAGCGAGCCCCTGATGGCGTGGCTGCTGTGATTAGGTCCTATGATGGTGTCATTTGAATAAATATGTGGACAGAGTTGGCATCGGGCTTTGTTGCAAGGATAGGTTCCTGGGTTAGTATTTTTGTTGTGTGGTGTGTGGTTGCTGGTGAGTATTTGCTTCAGGTTGGGGGGCTGTCTGTAAGTGAGGACAGGTCTGTCTCCCAAGATCTGTGAGAGTGAGGGATCATCTTTCAGGATAGGTTGTAGATCTTTGATGATGCACTGGAGAGGTTTTCGCTGGGGGCTGAAGGTGACGGCTAGTGGCGTTCTGTTATTTTCTTTTTTGGGCCTGTCTTTTTCGTACGTTGCACTGCTTCTCTTCTACTGCATAAGTCCTTGCTGATTTGCCCTCCGGGAGGGAGGGAGATTTTCCCACCATTAATAATGGGAGGAGGAGGAAGGAAGGGAAACTGAAAATACATAAAGATACTCTTGAAAACAATTTAAAAAAAATCCTGAGATTTTTAACAGAGCACTGAAAAGGTAGCTTTTCCCTTCACTGGCTACTTGTTCTCCTTCTCCACAGATTCACCACCATGCCCCCATGGAACCTTGTTAACACCATTTTTCTGGTTTTGTTGACTTTAACTGTGATTCGAGGATGTTAACTGTCAGTTATTATTGAGATTGCAGGTCTCCTGAGAGGGCTCATTTTTGTTTCTATTTATAGATTTGTGTAGGAGTGTTGTTCGAGCTGGAGGAATAATTTATTTGACTAGTTTAGCTTCATTTTCTGTTAGTGATTTCTTCATGAACTGACCGTGATTTTCTTCGAATGGAGTCATTATTCAACATTTATTTTCCAAATAGCTCCCATGGAAAATGTTGAGTCTTGTGGCTTGCTAGTGAGCAGTTTGTTTCAAATGTTTGAAATTCCAGCTCAGTTGGTCAATTTTGATTAGACATGTATCACACTTCTCTTCTCTGGCTGGATGAGCATATTCCTTCAGGTCAGGTGCTAATCGGCTAAAAGTTAAAACATCACTTCAATGAATATTTGCTAATATTTGTTTAAAATTCACTGTTTCCACAACCAGCAGGCTGGTTTGCTGGAATATTTACCAAAAGAAAACACAGACGCGGTATAAGCACATCAAACTGAACTTATTTAAAAATCAGCTAGACCATGCAGTGCCTTGCTGCCGAGCTTAGAGCCTCAGTGCTGTGCATAGTCTCATTGACTTAAAGTCACCACTCATGTTAGTGAGCTCTTTGCATGGTAGTGAAGGGACATGGCCTCTAGTTACAATTAAAGGGTAAATCTCCACTCCATTACACTGGCTTTGCATCAGAATTACACTGGCATAAAACTGGTGTGGTGGTACTGAGAATGCAGCCCAAAGTTACTTATTGATATTGAGTATTTTCTATTTGAAATGGCTATGTGGTGTCCTCCATCGATCTATATAAACTGTGGAAGTTTATAATAGAATTATTGTGGGCTTCATAGAGTGGGATGATGGGTTGGGCTAATTATTAGTTTGTCTCACATCTGTAGATGTACTTTTGAAATGTTACTACTGTCTAAAAATGTCTTTGTATTATAAAATAAGGAAGTGAAAATATAATTGAAAAATGTTTTTAATTCTCATAGCCATCTCTGAATGACAAGAAGTAATGGGAGTAATTCTGCAGCAAGGGAGATTTAGGTTGGATATTAGGAAAAACTTTCTAACTATAAGGGTAATTAAGCTCTGGAATAGACTTTCCAGGGAGGTGGTGGAGTCCCCATCATTGGAAGCTTTAGACCATCCCTAACGGGGCTCTCTGTGGTTCACATAATATTTACATGTTATTATTATTTATTATTATGTAATCCCATATTTCAAAGTTCTGCACTTCTGTTGACAGTTCATGAGCCCTTTCATTCTCCTGTACCTGTATTGGTTCTTTGGTACCAACAGGAAGTAATGTTATTTTTGTTAGTAAGTCAGCAGATACACCTCTACCCTGATATAACGCGACCCGATATAACACGAATTCAGATATAACGCGGTAAAGCAGCGCTCCGGCAGATCAAAGCAAGGTCGCTATAACACGGTTTCACCTATAACGTGGTCAGATTTTTTGGCTCCCGAGGACAGCGTTATATCGGGGTAGAGGTGTATAACCCTGGGTACATGTAGCTAGCAAATGTGATGAATAAATTGCTGCTATTTTTATATAGTCACCTTTCTGACTATAACCTCATTTTTAGGCACCTTACATCCAAAGACACTGGGTTGATGGTTGCAATGTCAGTGGCCTAATTTTTAGCGCACACAATTTAAGTGGGAATTTTGGGTGCTCATCCTCTTAGAAATCATGTGGCCTGATTTTTCAGGATACTTTTTCATAGTCATTAAATTAATACTCACAAGTTAATTTGGCCCGAATACCGCAAAGAACATTGACTCAAAGGGGGCTACACTAGTGAGTAAAAGTTATATACATGTATGCATGTTTCCAGGAACCAGGTCTGAGACTGCAAATTTAAGGTATTTTTTAAACAAGTAGTTTGAAAAACTACATTTCAGATTCATTTTTTTGTTTGTTTTTTTATTTTAACTTTCCCTGTAGTTGTTTATGACCGAAACATCCGCATTGAACATAGTCACTGACAAGTGTGTACTTTTGGGTCAGTAAAAGCACATCCATACCATGCGCATCACTGTGTTATGTCATGCCCATGAATAGGCCGTCAACACCCTGCTTGGTTCCACGCTCCACTAACGCTGTAGTGTCCAGCAGAGCACTGAGCAAATATGCTGTACGGGGGGACGCTGCCCTATAGAGGGAATGAAGTCACCGGTACTGAGGGCTAGTCTACACTAGAAGTGCTACAGCAATGCAGCTGCACCCTGTAGCGCGTCTGATGGAGAGAGCTCTCACATCGGCATACTAAAGCCAGAGGCAGTAGCTGTGTCGGCGGGAGAGCGCTGTCCACGCCGGCGCTTCAGTCACTCACTGTAAGTTATATTGCTCAGGGAGGTGCTTATTCACACCCCTGAGCGACATAACTTATACCGACATAACTTATACCGACATAACTTGTAGTGTAGACAAGCCCCAAGTTTCTGTTCAGAACCCAGCTGTTCCCTTTCATGAATGTGTGTGTCCCATTCCTTTTGCCTGTGGCGAATCATATCTCTTCTGTGCCACTCCTCCTGGGGAAGGAGCAGACCCCGTTATTCCCATGAAGACCTTTCTGCCAGAAGTCAGAATCTGCCCCTGACTTGAGAATGTTGAAGAACTTCTGCTCTTGCAGAAAACCAAAGGGTGAGATGAAACAATAAACTGGTGGTTGGGGTGTTTTCTAAGGAGTATTAGAGGCAAAGTTAAATATTAAACTGATTTTTGGAAAAAAAATTGATTTTTGTGTTTGGAAAAGTTCCTTTGAATTAGTAATAATAACTAACAGGAGCTGACTCTACTGGAAAAGAATCACGAGATAATGATACATCCTCAAGGAAGCATGTGTGCACATGCATATTGATATAGATGTGGCTAGATATAAAGATAGATATAGAGCGAGACAGGGAGAGTAATCCAATTCCCCAAGTGGAAATACTCACTTGGATTTTTTCCCCTTAGAAAAAACAACTCTTTTCCTTTAAGCGTTTTAGTACTGAGATACTAAAAGAAAATTATTTGGTTAGGAGCAAAGACTTCATATGAAACAGTCAACATTATTATTATTACTATTATTTTAATTCTCATAAAAGTGACCAGGGTTCTGACCTTTTTTTGCCAAATTTCAGTTTGGAGCAGATTATTTCAGCTGAATAACAAACTCTTCAAAAACAACTTGAGAATGAAAAAGCTGATAATACTGCACTACAGTTTAGTTTTCTTTTAAAATAACTTACTTGTGGCAAATATAGATACAGCAGGGGGGGGAAACCGAAGGTAAAACTTTTTTTTTTCTTAAAAAGTAAAGCATGTTAAACATACGATTATTTCCTACATATGAGACGCAGGTGGAAGGACACTTGTCTGTAGGACCTTGTTTTCCATTAAGAGTCCAGCCTTGTAAATTATTGTCAGCTGGCATGATAATGAGTCCATTTCAATATAAATGAGCTTCATTTTATTAATTTCTGCCAGCTCCTGAGCAATACATGAACTTCTTTTCAGCTCTCAACCAGCAGCTTGGGGGAGTGGGGAGTACGAGGGAGACATAAAGGATAAGGAAGAAAATTAGAATTTTTTTAATTTAAAAAAGGAGTTGGTAACTCTCACTTCCTTTTGAGAATCCAGCCAAGCGAGGATAAACATTTACTACCAAGTTGCTCTAACAACATGAAGGGCATCACTGACCTATTCTGAATTCATTGTTCTTGTAATCTTTTGAAAATATGTAAAACCCATGTAATAACTCTGTTTGCAATGCTTTTTGATGATCCACTTCTTTCATTTGCCTCTTCGCCTTGCCACGTGGCTGCATAAAGGAAATGTAATGACTTCAGGGCTTGATCCTGGAAAGCACCGAGTACCCAAAACGCCCACGGAATTTACAGTACTCAGCATCTCACAGGATTGGACCATAAGGGTACATCATCTGCAGCTGGGAATGGGCTTTCCAACGTGGGAAGATGGACTCGTGCTAGCAGGGCTCGAGCTAGTGCGCTAAAACCAGCAGTATGGACGTTATGGCTCGAGCAACAACCCAGCCCCCTGGTTCTGAGCTTGGGTAGCTAGCCTGAGACTCCACTGGAGCTGCCGTGTCCACACTGCTATTTTTAGCATGCTAGCACGAGTCTATCTACCTAAGCGGGGAGGCTTGCTCCCAGCTGCAGTGTAGACATACGCTAGTGTCTAAGGAACACGTGGCAATGAACTTTTAAATGGCATCAGGCCAAGGCACAGTCCAGGAGTTTGATCCTGCGCGCGTGTGTGCATGCACATACACACACACACAAAAGTAACTTCAGGATTATTCACCTGTGTAAGTTAGTGCAGCAGCATCTCCTAGTCTGTTCCTTTAGTGTGCATAGTTTACCTCACAATATACTCTGAGTGTGTAAATTTTCTGTAATCTCTGACTCCTTTCTAAAATTGTTCATTATACCAGTGCTTGTATTGCTGTCTATTTTAGTAAATTGTACAGATTGAACTATTGTTTTGTGTAAAAAAAAAAAAAAAAAGAGTCAGGACCTCTTCCTTAACCTAACTGAAAGCCATCTTCAAGCAGAAAGAAATACAAAATAGCCATGCACAGAATTCTGAGGGGAGTGTTGAGTATCTTTTATGAGGGACCCTGTTTAATTGCTTTTCTCTCTCCCACCCCCTCAAAAACCAACCAATCAAAACTAGAAAACCCAATACAAATGTAATTTTTCTGAGCTGTCACTGAGACCCTCCAGTCCTGTATCATTCTGTTTCCCTCAGCAGTCTCTTGTCAATTTCTATAAGATTCTTTATTATAAAAAGTGGTAAGAAAATGAATGGAGTTCATACCCTCGGTTTGGCTTCATAAAGTGTTAGACTGAGGTTTTCAGTGATTCTGGTATTGTCAGATTTTATATATATATATAATTTAAATACAGAATTTAAGCACTGTATTATATAATGTTTCTTAGGTACGTGATGAAAATAGGACTTGGCAGAAAATGTCCTCCTTTCTAACCATTTTTGCTAATCCTTTGCCTATTTCTCCTCCCCCCCCCGCTCTCTCTCACCAGGTTTTTGGCATATATTCATAGACTCTGACGAGACAATAATGGAGGCGCTGAGTGGCAGGTGCTGACAGATTCTGTGCTTCCAGTAACTGTTCATTTTGATATCATTTGCAATTCTATACATCTAAATGCCACAGTTCTCTTGGGGAAAGTTGCATTGGCTACCAATATTGCCTTGTAAGGTACGTGTGTGTCTATGTATTTTCTTTAGGAGTTTGCTGTGTTGTGTATTGTTTGTGGGAGGGGAAAATTTGGAGAAACTGCATGTTGTTTATAGTTTAGAATTTCTATCAAGCAGCTACTGATGACATCCTTTCCTCCCTCTCCCTCCTCACCTCCCACTTCCTCACCCTGCTTTTGAATTGCTTGCAGGGCCTTTTTGGAGTACATCCCATGCTTTAACTTATTTAAAGTGGATTATAAAAAGAAATGTCTGGCTAAAAAGCTCTTAATTCAAAACAATGAAATATCCCATTGCAGTTTCTGAGAAACTCAAAAGTATAAGATTACTCTGGAACTTTAATCTCTTTTGGGAAAAAAAACCTTTTAATTGCCGTAAAATGTGTGTATTCCTTTTTAGTTACTATTGTAAATTGTTTTCTATGTGGGTTTTGCGAGTTGAGTAAAAATCTTTGTTGTTGGTTTGCAGAATTTAGTAAAAGTTAATTTCTGTAGAATAAGTTCTTGCTGTTGATTTTATCATTGTTCTGGTTTTCACAGCCTCCAAACTCAAACTCCAGGAGAAAAATAGAGTTTTGTTACCAAGACCTCCCACCAGAATCTAATTTTAAATTTGCAATCTGTTGTCTTGTGAGGTGCTTCAAATTTAACTTGGAAGTTAATAAATTTTATCCTTTCCTCTGCAATCTAAAAGTGCAGTTTGTCAAAAACTTGCGAGCTATTAAGTTAGGTTTATTTTCTGTAATTGCTATCTTGAATATTTTATTGGAGAAAAGGAAGAAGAGGAGAGAAAGGAAAATTAGTGTATTGAGAAAAAATGAAATTTGAAATGGGACTTCAGCCAGTTACATCTAGAAAATCCTCTTTCTACATAGCAATATTATATTTTAAACCAATTCAAGGAGAACTCAACAATTCTATTACAGTTTTATTTCTTCATCTAAATCAGTTAGTTTACAGGGAGCATTGTTCTCCCAGAGGTTTATTGTAGAATGTATACTTTTTCCTTACTGATATTCTGTTTGTGCCATCAGTCTTAAGTTTTATTTTTCCAAAATAATAATTTTTTTTTAATTGTTACTTGTGACATGTTCTGTATGCCTCAATCTTTTGTTAGCTTTGGAAAATAAATTCAGAACAGATTTTTGACATGTTGCATCCCCTGACTCTGCTTTACAGCCATTTTTAAACATTGAGACAAGTCACCATTGATTTATGTAGCATCCTATTGCTACCTTGTACAGTGCTCAAATAGGCACCTTTTGATTCAGTTAATAAGATAACAATGGCAACTCTTTGTCTTCTCAATGTCTGTGTATAGCTCCCATTAATATTACTCATGGTCTAATTTTGAGACAGGTTATTTTATGACTACTTCAAGCACAGTTTATTCTGATCTGGCTCAGTCCTGCATACTCTTACTTAAGATCAGACCCTGCTCTGATTGAATTCAATGGGATTAGGAAAAGCCCTATTTAAATCATCGTTACTCACTTGAGCAGTGACTCAGGGCTAATCGCGTAAGCAATGGTTTGCAGGATTTGGAGACTTTCATTGTTAAGTAAAACCCAAGTGTACATCAACTAAGCAGACAATGGTCAACTCCTTACTTGGGAGCATGATTTTTCTTGTCAGTATCTAGCACATACTTTTCATCATGTGAAACAGGTTGGTAAACATTCCTGTGAATGTCTATGTTCATATTCCCAAGGATGGTAGTGCTAAGAAAACCATTATCGCAGGTGCTGAGTTTTTATCTGTGTAGAAAATGCATTCCTCTTTGCATGAAGGCATTTTCTAGCCATCTGTTTTACTCACCGAATACAAGCTTATCCTCTGTTTCTTTTCTTGGCAAAAATTTTTGTTTGTTTTAAATTTTGTATGATTGTGTCCATTAATGTTAGTTGGGACTGTGGCACATAACGATCGTTTGCTGAACTGACAGAGTGCTGTGTATCCAGTTGTTCTGTTCATTGAGCAAGTGATGAGTTTGCTGGTCTCTGGGGGGCTGAGTCTTTGTACATTGAGTGGTGCTAAGAACTTTCTGGCCTTTCTGCAGATTTGTGTCTTTAGCTAGAGAGCTGCCCTTTTCAATCATGTTTTAAACGTAAAAATCCTTAATTCTTCTCAAAATGACACCAAAATGGTGGTTATCTTTCTGGATAATGGGGAAGATGACAGTGTAAAGATCTGCTTCTGCAGCCAGTGAAAATCCTTTTAAATGAAATTGTTGTTAGCAAGCGTTTTAAAGTCAGTGCAGCAAAAACCTTTCCCCTAGAGATTTCCTTCTACAAGGCTTAGAAGTGAGATCTGGTTTAGACCCAAGCTGCAAAGACAAAGGGCACCTTTCTGCTACCTGAGTTGCATTTAAAGGTTTTGGAAACAAAAGATAATGTAACTAACATTCATGTTCTGTCCTGACGAGATCAGAACAATCTAGAATAACACTTACTCTTAAGACTCAATTTAAATAATAAACCCTGTTCTTCAGCGGTTGATAACTCTATCATTTTAACATACATTGGGCTAAAATTTGCTGAGTGCATTTGTTTTTCTAAACCATGGGTAAATCCCTGGCCTCATAGGGTCTGTCTACACCGCAGTTAAAAACCCGCAACTGGCCTGTGCCAGCTGGCTCAGGCTAAGGGGCTGGTTAATTGTGGTGTAGATGCTCGGTTTGGGGCCTGGGCTCTAGGACCCTGTGAGGTGGGACGGGCTGCATAGAGGTCAATGGGAGCTTTGCCATTTACTTAAGTGAGTCTGGGATCTCACTCCGTGTGGTTTAATTCCCTTGGTCATATTTATTTTAGATACAGAGATGTCAGAATGTTTTAGGTAGTGCCCATCCCCCTTTCTACCACACAGATTTTTAGCAAGTCATAACTAAAATGTGACATAACTGTTAAGCTAGTTAGTTGTATAGGGAAACTCAAAAGCATACTAGCTCCTATTTTGACCATTTCCCAAAGTATTTGCAAAAAAAAAAATACAACCCCACCACAAGTATTTGATAGTACCTAGAGCAGAATTGTAAATGTGAACATTTATCAGAATTGATTCAGTCCTTTCTGTGTAATCTATGTGAGGTTAAATAGGTTCTGTGCAGTAGCTGATATTGTGTATTCAGATGGTTAATGCATATACACAATGATATTCATTCTATGAGCATCTGATTCAGTAAAGTATGGCACATGCTTATAATGGAGAAACCCACTGTCCTTAGGAATAAATCCCCCCACCCCCGTTATCTTGCTTTCTAGACACCATTTACTGTTTTTCTCAAGTCTAATATAGCTGCCTCAAAACTTTCTGGTTTGCCCTGTGATCCCTCTTAAAGAATTGTGTTTTTTGTCTATATGTAAATAGTTGTACACCATTTTCTTTGTGTTTGTGTTTTTATTTTCATATTCAATTTTGTACAATTTTGTATTTTAATACATACTTGACTTTGCTCCTGGCCAAAACAGCTACTTTTCTTTTTTAATTTAAAACAGAGATCATTTATTTCATAATTTTGTATCTATGCTGCAAACAATGCTATTATCCAGTTACAATAATACTATAATTGTTCCTTTCTGGTCTTTCTTACTTATGTCAGTGTAATGCTGGTATAACTTCATTGACTTCACTGAGTTACACTAGCCTACATGAGAAATGAATAGGCTGTGTGGGGCAAATTCTTCCTTGGACTTATCAGCTGAATTACACCAAGAATGAATTTATGTTATGTCTGCAAAAGCCCTTGCACAGAGGCATTGGTAGAACCTCCTACAAGATGCATCTGTTCTGTCCTTGTGAGTCTCAAGGAGCCTGGTTCCAACCCAGTTTAAGTAATTTTTAGCATTTTTGGAGAAGATGCTGAGTGGATATGACTCCTAACTCAGTTTTTGATGTCCAGCAAATGTCTTTACAAGTCTCATTACTAGCATGTCAAAATAAGATTTTTTTTTAAATGATTTTTTTAAAATACTTTGGTCATGTAACCTACACATTGGAATCCAAGTTACTGTTGTTATTTCTTATTCTACATATACTGAAAAACTGTGGTACAGTATCTTACATACTAAAAAGAACCCAAAGAAAACTAAATACAGTGGTATATTTAATTATTGTTGAGGCAAAATAATGGTCTATAGCGTGCCTAGATGAAATGAAGCACACACCTAGGACTGACTTTTTTGGAGGCTTTTATTAGGGATCTTCAACCCTGTTTCTTAAAGCATTGTGCAGGTATTTAGCTGCAAAATTTCCCCTTAGTCAGCAGGAGTCATGTAGCTACAACTCTACGTACGACTTTGAAAAGTCACCTGTAATGTTGTTATAAAGTAACCTCGTCAAGGTTGTTAGACCTAGAAATTGACCTGCTTTCCTTGTGACTCCCTGACAGCACACCAGAGCATGTTCCCTGTGAGAGGGGATGGCTTGGAAGCACCAGTTTGCAGGATTCTGGGAACATTAGTAATCATTTTTCTCTTTCCTGGTGCAAGGATTGGCTTAAAAAAAATTTCAGTCATTGGTACAAAGCATTAGAATGAGTTATGGGCCTCGATGAGGATCTCCTTAGAACAGTGCTTGTAGAATGTGTTCCTCTGCAGAGTTGCATTTTGATGCCTTGGGTGCCAGTAGTTGTGTTGATAATTACAAATGTGGCTCCATTAGATTTTTTTTTCAATAATATATGATGTTGCTCAAAGAGTAGAAATACAGAATCTTTCCCCTTTAACCATCCTCTGGTAGGAACCGAAATATACATAATTTTCTGTTCTTTTAGTGTAGAGCATAGGTTCTGACCCAAGGGGTCATGAACAGGTATCAGGAGGGTGCAACCACCCTGCAATTCCATATTGCTAAATGAGAGGGAGTCCTGCTTCAGTGGGAGGGGATTCTGGTATGGAAATGAGACTTTAATTTTTACAGTTTACATTATTGGCCAGTGTTGCATTGAGGATTAACTGATTTTAATAGATTTAACTGATGTGTGTAAAACTGAGATTACCAATTTACTTTCATTATAAATTGGCTCACACTCAAAGCCACATTCAGGGCCAGATTCTTCTCTGATCTACATTGATGCAACCCCTGGATTCAGTGAGTTACTCTTGATTTATACCAGGGTAACTGAGACCCTGGGTTCATACCTTGGAAAACTTCACTGGATTATATTTGAGTTCACAAGTGATGTTGCAAACTGATTACATTTTATTATTGATCATCACTGTCAAAATAATTCTTGTTAGTTGCAACATGTTTCAGCAGATGTACATGGATCATAGATACATGATGACGTATCTTTTAGCACTACTTCTGGATGAGAGGGTCTAGATTCCTTTTAAGAAACAGTCTCTTTCCTTTGTACAATCCATGGGCGCTACTGACAGGCATATTATATATATTGATACATATATTAGTTGAAAGTTTAATATTTCCCGTTCTTTAATCTTGCAGACCTTAAAACCATGGGAAACGCGGAAAGCCAAAATGTAGAGCACGCATTGTATGGAGACAAGCACGCCAGCTTGGGACGGAAGCACACATCCCGCTCACTTCGCCTTTCAAATAAAACTTCTCGACGGACCAGGCATGCTTCTTCAGGGAAGGTTATCCACAGGAACTCAGAAGTGAGCACCCGATCTAGCAGTACTCCTAGCATCCCCCAGTCACTGGCAGAAAATGGCCTGGAGCCTTTTAACCAAGAAGCCAATTTAGAGGACTTTGGAAGCCCCATTTGGGTGGACAGAGTGGATATGGGCTTAAGGCCTGTTTCTTACCACACCGATTCTTCTGTTACTCCTAGCGTGGACAGCAGCACAGTTCTCACGGCAGCCTCAGTGCAGAGCATGCCAGACACAGAAGAAAGCAGACTTTATGGGGAGGACACTACATTTTTGGCTGAAGAAGATGGCAGACAGCATCGATATTCAACAAACGGGACAACTTTCATGGAAACTGCAAGCTTCAAGAAAAAGCGTTCAAAATCTGCAGATATCTGGCGGGAGGATAGCTTGGAATTTTCGCTCTCTGACCTCAGCCAAGAACATTTAACAAGCAATGAAGAAATCTTAGGTTCAGCTGAGGAGAAGGATGGTGAGGGGATTCGAGGCACAGAAGCAAGCAACAGTCCCCAGCAGCTGGTCACCTGCCAACGTGCCAATTCTATGAGTGACTTGTATTCTCCAAAAAACTCAGGTGCTACAATAAATGGAGGCCCACGAAACACCTTTGGGGCTTATTGTCGGAACTTAGTGTCCGATATTCCAGTTATTGGAAACCATAAGATGGCGTCAGCTACAGCACAGGATACTCCTTCCTACAGTAATTATAATACACTCCCCTGTAGGAAATCTCACTGCCTTTCAGAAGGTGCCACTAACCTACAAATCAGCCACAGCAACAGCATGCAAGGCCGAAGGGCAAAAACTGCTCAGGTAATGCAGTTTTACTCTATTCCATTTAAACTTTTGAAACTCTTTTTTAAGTGCATGAATTTGCTAAACAAAAACAATGTTCTTTATTTAGATCACGATCACATATGTTTTAAGTAGGCTGTGGTATACTGGCAGCTGGATGTATGTTCTGTTTCCCTCCATATTCCTCTTTTTAAATAGGGGGGAGTGGAACAAGTGTCTTCAGGAATGGGTGTACTTTCATGAATGGTCTGTTCATAACTCACAGCTCCATTTCAATCATGGTCGGGGGGTTTTCCACTCCTTCGAGTCATATCTCTCGGGAAGGAGAAATCTGCAGTTTGCAGAGAGATAGGAAGATTATTCTGTTTACTTGGTGGTGCTTTTAGGGTATCTGGTCAGAGCTTGGTCTCTTACCATTCCTCTCATGGAACTCAAGTGCATCATCCCCATGTCACACTTTAGCTATAATGGCCAGGAGCAAAAGAGGATCCTGAGTCCATCCCACCCTTCCATGTTCCAATGCTGCTTCCAAGCCTCTCGTCAAGCTGATGGGAAGTACTGAGAATTCACCCTTGCCCCTCCCCAACCCCCATCCATCAAAATTGCCCCTTGGATTGAAGCTCCCCCTCTACTTCCATTGATCTAAATGCCTGAATTTCAAAGCCCTGCAAAACATCACTCAGAAAACAGTGCTCTTCAATGGGAAGAGATTGGGAGTCCTGCAGGCACTTGGTCTGCTTGTACTCATCTATCAGGGATTGAAAAAGGAGGGGGAATAGTCACTGCACCAGCCAAGGAAGAGGGTGGTGGAGGAAGCGCAGCTCCCGCAAGCCAGGGAGAGCACAAGATACAGAACTGTGCACTGTCCCCCCACACCCCATTTCTTTAACCTGTGGATCAGAGTTTTGGTCTGGCTCTTTATTGTGTGTATTGTGTTTTCACTGAATTAGCTGTGACACATCTGCTTGAGTTACGTTGCATTGACCTGTGCTGCATACAGCAGCACATTGCATGTGGTAAATAGCACAGTATCCCTTACAGAAATAGAAGTAATGCAGCATCCATGCCATGCATGTGCCATATGCAGCCATTGTAGGTGAAATATATTTGAATGCAGAGTGCATTTGGCACCCTGGCCCTTCTTTGAGGGGTGGCACGACTCCAAAATAGAAGGCTGCCTATAATGTCTTCCCTGCTATGTATTTGCTGTCTGTGGGCATTGGATCGGAAGCAGAGCCAGTAGACAGAAACAGAACAGTCCGAGAAGAGCCTGACCAAATGGGTCAAGCTTTGCTCTAGATGACATGCTTTGGTGACTACCCTGATTTTACTATATGTTTTAATTTTAGTATATATGTAGCACAGAGCACTCATCACATCTTGTGACCTAGGGGGGAAAAAAAGCACTTTGAATGGGTGTGGGAGACGCTGATGCTGAACTGATGCTGAACTGAGCTTTTGGCAGCACACCACTTCAAGGGAGATTAGATCTGACAGCATGAGCCAGGCGGGTCACAGTATACTGCAATGTAGGTGTTGGGATCTGTTAACATGATGGGTCAATGAGAGGGCCACTAGAACGTGAAATGAAACCCAACTGAGTGACTGAAGGAAGGGCATCGGTTGGCACTAACTTGCAGAAGGTGACTGGAGGTGGGTTGTTGGCTTAGTTGAAGATGTACTGCTTCTAAATATAAAAATGACGTTCTAAAACAGATGCTGCAGCTTCTCACAGCAGAAGCTTTGTACTTCAAAATAAGCTCTAGATTTTTGGAGGCATTTTTTGTAGTATCATCACAGAAACTCTTCACATTCTCAACAAGGCTATTAAAGATAGCACAGGATGAAAAAGCAACAACAGGAAACAAAAAACAGGTTGCCATTTAGGAGTAATAAACAAAGCATTTTCTATTCATCCAAAGAAAATTGTTAGGTTCAACTTCTGCCTTACAGTTCTCTTCAGAGTGTATTTGAAAAGGAGAGCGACACAGTTGGTAAATGCTGAAGTATTTTTTTCTCCCCAATGTTCATTATGCCATTAGAATATCCCTTTGAGGCACCTAATGAAAGTAATGAATTTGAGTCTCATTTCATCAGACATAGCCTGTGACATCACGTCAGTAGCTGGTATCACTAGAAGATCTCTTCCAATTTCAGACTATTGATCTAAAGAGACTCAGCAGCAATTATTTCAATAAATAAACTAAAATAAACAAAATAAAAAATCCGAAAGGGTTGGCATTCCCTCCAGGACCCTAACCCCAACAGCATGCAGTAAAGCTAAGGTTTATTTTTAGCAATAATCTTTGTTAGTCCAGACTTGTCTGTGGTGAGACCAGGAAAAAGATTTTAATATGTTGCTTTATTTATAAAATACAGCAAAAAGGAAACTGCAATGGAATATAGAATGAAAGAGCTACTTCCTTGGCGAGTCTGATGAGGGGGGAATGGAGGGAAAGGAGAATTGTGGAAACACTAGGAATCTGAGGACCTTTTATGGTCCCCATTACTATTGTATCTGAGTGCCACACACAATCTGTAATGTATTTATCCTCACAATGCCATAGCATAGGGTAGTGCTATCATTTTTATAGTACAGGTGGGGAACTGAAGCCCAGCAAGACTGAGAGATTTGTCCAAAGTCACACAGGAAACGTGTGGAGGAGTGGGGACTTGAACCCAGGTTTCCTAAGTTCTAAGTGTGTGCCTTAACCACTGGACCCTCCTTTCTGTCAAGTTTTTTGCATTATAATTGCATAAATCTTAGCACATTTTTCAGAGAATCCTTTTTCAGAGACTTGCAGGTTTTCCATTCTCACCTGCTTTTATGATAACGGTGCCCAAACTCATAAGGTCCTGAAAGACTTTGTCAGGAAGCTCTTGTGAATACCCCAAATTCCCCAAGAGGTCAGTAGGAGTTGGAGATGCTGAGCACATGAGGGCTGAATTCTGCCATTTTTATGCATGCACATCTCCTACTGCATGTACATTGGCAAGGTTCACTCCTAATTTTTAACATGATCCAAGTTTTCAAAAGGGGCTCGTGATTTTTGTGAAACTCTGTTTTGGGGTGTTCATCCTTAGACATCTTAAAGGAGCCTGCTTTTCTGAAAGTGTTGAGCATTGTTGTCTGAAAATCATATTGCTTTAAGGCATCTCAAAACAACCGAGGCACCTAAGATCACTTTTTAAAAAGCAAAGCCATATATTTTTCAGGATAACACTTGAGTCACAAGATCTTTTGGTAGGCCTGGCAACAATTACGTTTTTGTGAAATGTGAATAGAATCTCTTTATCTGCCTCTTATTTCAGGAGAGAATAAACAAATTAAATGAATTTTTTTCAGTTTCTAGCAAAAGAAACAAAAGGTCAAACCTTAAAATTGAAACGTGGGAGTCACTTTTCTTTAATTGGGAGCTAGAACCTTTCAGCACTGGAGAGACAATTAGTTTCAATGCGTACAAGCAATTAATATTCAGAAAGTGGCTTTGGGGCACCCACACAGCAGTTCTATTTTTCCTTAACGTTATAGGTTCAGGTCTGCTGACTCAAGACTTCCAGCAGAGCTCTGCTGGGATCCTACTGGGCTTTTGGACCTGATGTGATGTAGGTGGAAAAAGCTTACTTGGCTGGTATTGTCACCCATTTCTGCTTACAGGAAGGCAAATTGCTGTTGTACACAGCTTATATCTCATTTGCCCCTCCTTCACCCCCCCCCCCCCCCCCCCCCCCCCCGAGTTTCAACTGAAGTTTTTGAGAACCCCCAAAGTGTTAGGTTTTTTTTACTGAAATCCAAATTGAATGGAGCAATTATGTTGTGTCCAGCCTGTATATAAACCTCTGCTGAGATTAGAATTACTTTTTTGAACCTGTTTTAGGCAGATGGTCTCTCCCTCCTTCCTTTTGTAGATTTTCAGCCAGAATCTTAATCTTGTGATCAATAGTTCATTCACTATTGATAGCCCTTATAAATATTCCTGAAGAATAATTAGGGAGAGGAAGCAATTACCTTGAGATATGGTTTTTGTACCATCTCCAAGGTGTCCCCTCTACCTGATCACCATTTAAAATTTGTAGTGATACTTTAGATTGAAAAATATAAATGTTGTGGGGGATGATGGTTGGCAGCCAGTGACCACTGAAGTCTCTGGTAAACCTCAGGGCTTCCTGCACTGATGTTGGGTATTTGGTTTCAGATGAGACCCCGGGTGCTCTCAGTTTCCAGGCTGAGGCTATGTCTACACTACACTGCTTTTTGCGACATGGCTGTGTTGCTATAGCCATGCTGCTAAAAATCGTGCAGTGTAGCCGCTGTTCGTCGGCTCTCCTGCTGACAAAAAACTTCTATCCCCAACAAGTGGTGTGTTGTCGGCAGGAGAGCACTCTTGCCGACACCACGCTGTTCACACTGGCACTTGTCGCAGCAAAACTTTTGTCTTTCAGGGGGTGTGGGGGGGGTAACACCTCTGAAAGATGAAAGATTTGTCATTCAATTGCCAGTGTAGACATAGCTTGAGGATAGTCAAGCCCCAATAAGAAGTTAAGCTGTCTTTTTTTTCCAGCAAGTGATCACCATTTGTCTGAAAACTGTATGTGGAGTATGGACTGACTGTTTCCATTTTTAAAAATTATAACTAATGGTCAGTAATCCAAGAGGTACTTATGGCCACATGTGGTAGCAGGAAGGGTCCTTGTCCTCTTGTGACTGCTCCACAAAGAGGTTTATATATCTGTTACTGCTTCCAGTTGATGGCATAGTCCTTAAGTTCAAGGAGTAGAGACTCATGCTTTTAGCACTGAATGTCCTGGTTTCAAACACTCTGCTGGCCCAGGCTGGGCCATTTACGTAGGCATTGAGCTATTCCTTGACTCTAGGGAATAATAAGTCTCCTTTCAACATCAGTAGTGCATTGTTTGTTATAAAATTAAATAGGAAGAGAGTGAACAAATATCCCTCTTTAACCCCTTTGGACACTGAAAATCTCAGTGCTGAACCCAAATCTTGTTGAGTCTTGGCACGTTAAAAACCTTGTAGTCACTTTTGAAAATACGTTTGTTTACATTTTTAAGTCTCTGCAGGGATTCTGCTAATGGACCCTAAGCCATTTCCCTGCGGAAAAGTTGTAGAGAATGCAATAGGGATGAAACCAGTTGGGTTCGATAGGAATTGAATCGGGCTGTATAGAAATCACTATAAAACCAGTTGATTAGAGAACGATCTCTGTCCTGTAGTTTTGTTTGTTTGTTTTTTGTACCATCCCATAGAATTCTGGGCCAGGTATCTAATTTTTCATTATATTCTATAGCAGGTTAAAGAGAAAAATTGTAGAAAGATTACAATTTTCTATTAAATCGTGTAAGACATCTCCAGAAAGGATATGTATATTTCAGCTCATAGTCTAGTTTAAGATTAGAAAGAAGATTTCAAACATATTCTTAGCTGACGTCAAATGGGAGAACAGAAAACAGTTATAATTTAATGACACACAGTAAGGGAGAAGTATGAGAGAAGTATAAGTTAGTGGCCTTCTCTCATCTCTCTGTCTACTATGTACCTTGCAATTTTAAATGCTGGCTAAGCAAAGTTCTGTGAATACTTCTCATTCTGCAGAGTTGCTTCTTCGTTCATCCTAATGCCATTGCACAAAGGTCTCAGAGGTATCCCTAACCACTCTCAGAAAGGATGGGACTATATAATATGTTGGGTCTGACCATTTTAGATATTTTAAAGCAAACAACAGCCAGAGGCCTTTCCAAGCACACTCTCATATGCCTGTGTGCTATGGGAAGGGTCTTGGGGAAAGTTTTTTGGATCCTTGGGCAAACCTTGTAATATTCGTTTGAAAATTCTAGTGGATTCTTTTTCTCCCTTTGTTCAAAGTTAGTAGAAAGAAAATCAACAGCCGTACGATCTGGTCTAGTTCCATTGTCATTTTTTTTTAACACTAGGACTGCGAACATTTATACATTTGAAGTACTTTTGCAATCCCAGTAATTGTAATCTTGATAGGCTATATTGTATGCTTCTAGTTTCTAGGACTTCCCATGTAAAAACCACAGACAGTTGCCACAGCTGACCATCTGAGGGACTGCGCTTACTTAGCTGGATGTAATTTGCAATAGTGACACTCTCCACTTGAGTGTTTCTTCACTGAAATCTTTCTTTTCAGAATGCTTCAGAGTATTATCCTATGACCTAGTTATCATCCAGCTTTGCAGACATTTTCCTGCCTTGTTCAGTTATGTAATTGTTCAGGTGAACTCCCAAATGACTTGCTTTGATTCTGATTTGTTTTTCTAGTTTACTTTTCTTTTTTCTCTCCTCCACCCCCTCAGTGACATTTTCAAGGAATTGACTTTTAATTAGAGTAAATAAATCTAACCCCGCGTTTTTACTTCATGGAGTTGGATGAAGCATGTTACTGTTTATTTAACTCCAGTGTGGTCAGAATACCCTTGTGTTTTATGCTTAGCATTATTTCCCAATCGGAATTTTCTTCATCTGGGTGGACCATTGGGTTGTAAGAAAGGTGAGTTTTGAGGGGCTAGTTCAACATGTCATCCACAAGCAAAAGGGTTAAGAGCCACAGCCCTCAAGAACTCTAAGATCTAGGTGTGGAGACTTTCTGTGCCGCTATTGACAGCAGAGAGGGCACTGTCTGTATGAGTCTTTGAGGGTATAGAAAGACATTGTAATGTAGTCCTATGTACAGAGCATTGCAAGAATCAGACTTTACTAGGTTACAGTCTTATTCAGCTGCCTTTACTCATGTCCTGCTGAAATCAGTGCTGAAAGCCATGAAAAAGCCACTTGTACATAAGATCCCACGGTAATGCTCCAAACTGCTATTGAAGAGTCTATTGTCCTGTTACTGTGTGTTCCAGAATCTATGCTCTCATTTTTAAACAAGAAAAGTTGTAGCCCATATAGCTGCAAAGGAAAACTTCAGCATATGAACGGAGTCTAACCTGATGGAGCAGTATCCTCCCAAGTCTGCAAACAGCCTCAAACAATAGTGTGTAGCAAATGTGAGCTGCTCCAACTATTGCACTGGGGCTTGAATGCTGAAGCCGAGTGGAAGCAATTTGAATGTCAGCCTTATTAACTACTTCACTGCTGATCATTTTACCAGAGATATTCAGCCAATGTGCTTATTTAACATGGCTGGCGGCAATAGGCACCTGGTTGCTGTCGATTTTTGCTGAGGAAGGAAAAGGAGTTCAAGTCCCCCTGCCCACAATTTATAGACTAGGCCAATCCATCCCACAAGGGGAGCTGGGAAAGAGGATATGCGTCCGCTTGCCATTCTCAACTGCTTTGCGGGTGCACAAAACAGCAAACCACTTCCTACGCTTTCCTGGGGCAGAAATCCCCACTGTCTCTTACCCAGCTGTCAAAACACCCAGCTTCCCCACTGAAAGCCTTTCCCTGCTGTTATGCATTGTCAGTACAAAATTCTGCACCATGCTGAAAGGGGAGAATGGGGGGAGAGGGGGCAGTGAAACATAAATTGAATTGACTGAAAAAATAAACATCCCAAGGAATATTGTACTGACTGTTATGCTTTCCATAGTTAGTTCAATAAAAATCTCCATTTTTTAATTCAGCAGAACTGGCCTCAAGAGTTTTCATTTGCCTCACCTGCATATAACAGAAACCAGGGTGGCTTGCTGCAGAATTTAGGTCCAGCCAAGTCCTTGGTTATATCTTGGCCTTGGTTATATCTTGTCATCCCTTCTATTCAATGTGTATACAAGGCAATTGGGAGAGAGGGGAACAATTATAGCTGTAACGTCAGGCAGCCATAATCTAATGATGATCAGCTCTACCACTCCTCTACACTGAATCCATATCCTACCGTCTCTCCGCTCTGCCAGGCTATGACCAAGACTGGACAGAAACCACCTGACTGTGACTCAACCCTGTCAAGATACAAGTGGTGTTTGTTGGTATGGAAAGAATCTAGAGGAGTAGGCTAATATCTAGTTATCTAAAGATTCTTTCAAGGAAAGAAAAAAAGTGCCATCCTACTGAACCATTTCAGACAGCATCAATAGGATCAGATTTGTAATGCCATCTTTCAAATTTTGCAATTTCTAATTTTGTAATTTCTGAAGCGCTATTGCACAAGCACATAGCATTTGATGCACAAGAATGAAGAACCAGAGCTTCTCTTAGATGTCAGCATATGTAAACTACTGGAATGTCCAAAGGCAACAGACTCAATAATTTTGTAGCAGTGTGTAAAGCAAATGTCTCTTGTCAGTATATCTCATTCTATAGTACTTTATAGGGCACTTCCACAGAACATATACAAAGAAACCTTTATTTTGCCTTGCACTACCAAGTTTGATCTGTGGATGCCAATTTAATTCTTTTAAGCCTAGTAGATGTCAGAGATCTACATATGTCTTCTGAACATTCTTCAGTATCAACTCCCAATTTTTGGTTGAGATGGTCTATCCAGTATTGTGATCCCATATTGCACTCATGTCAATGTTACAGTTCCTCTCACTCTTAAGCAATTTATATAACATAAGCTTGATGCAGCTTGCTTTCCATTAGCTTTCAAGATTGTGTTCCTCCCAGTGAGGGTGACTCATAGGGATACCTTCAAGTTTCTCTATTGCTGCTTTAAAACATTTTCTCCAAGTCAGATAAGAATGAAATCCATAATTTACCTATAGTTTCTGAAAGGTTTTGAGTCGTTTCCTGGCAAACACATCTTCTAAAATGTTGATTGCTTGCATGCCTCAAGTTTCTCGACAATGGATTTTTTATTAATTTGGAGGGCAGGATTATGCTACAGTGGGGCTTGAGCAAAGCAACATGGGTGCCAGATGATGATACACCTTAGCACTGGACTGAAGACTATCATTAGGTCATAAGGGCACCTCTCAGTTTTATTGGGCGCCCATTCCATTTTAACATCTTTCTCTGGTGCTTGCCAAATTAATGTCTCTAACAAGTTATGTACAATTTTAGGGTACTGTTGAATTTTAATTGCTAATGGTTCTATTGCTAAACACAAAGGGTACGTCTATACTTACCTCTGGGTCCGGCGGTAAGCAATCGATCTTCTGGGATCGATCCCGGAAGTGCTCGCCGTCGACGCCGGTACTCCTGCTCCGCGAGAGGAGCACGCGGAGTCGACGGGGGAGCCTGCCTGCCGCGTCTGGACCCGCGGTAAGTTCGAACTAAGGTACTTCGACTTCAGCTACGTTATTAACGTAGCTGAAGTGGCGTATCTTAGTTCGAAGTGGGGGGTTAGTGTGGACCAGGAGAAAGAGGAGTGGAGACAGTGGACACTTCTGGTGGGAGCCTCTTCAAAGAATGAAACACTCCAACCACCGCCCATTGAACTTGGTTCACTTGTAAAGAGTGATTCACATCCAAGTGAAGAAGGAATTGTTTAGGGATGTAAGAGTCGCCATATTGGATCAGACCAGCGGTTCTTCTATCCTGTCTTTGACGGGGCCAACATCAGCTGCTTCAGAAGAATGTGCAAGAAATCTTGCAGTAGGCAGTTAGAAAGATTTTTACTAATCCCCAGTAGTCTGAGGTTGACTTATTCTCTGAAACATGAAGGTTTATATGTCTTCTGAACAAATCAAGGATTTTCAAGAAATGTGGCCATGCTGTATGATCAAATGTATCTTTGGCATCTAATGAGTTTGCAGACACTACAATATCTTGTTAACTTGCTT
>NW_020664382.1:9501333-9634557 GCF_002925995.2 Terrapene triunguis
GTAGGCTCCAAAAGCACATGCATTGTTCTCATCAGACACCTCCTACCTTTGGTAATGTGGTCAACACTTTGCTGGATCAGGCCCTAAGTGCCGTGGTGTTTTTTTTGTTGTTGGGGTTTTTGTTTTTTCTTTTTCAATTACAAAGAATCTAGTCTCATAGAATATCAGGATTGGAAGGGACCTCAGGAGGTCATCTAATCCAACCCCCTGCTCTAAGCAGGACCAATCCCCAGACAGATTTTTGCCCTAAATCCTTAAATGGCCCCCTCAAGGATTGAACTCACAACCCTGGGTTTAGCAGGCCAATGCTCAAACCTCTGAGCTATCCCTCCCCCACGAGCTGGAGACATGAATTCCAGAGAGAACATAAAATCCCTATACAGTGTATGTCGTAACCTGTCAATTCCAAATCTGTTCCCTGGTAATTCCTTTTACCCAGGAATGAAGTGTGCTTTTGTGCCTTAAGTGCTAACCTGTGATATTAGAATGCCTCCCTGGCCCTTCCTGTAACAGATCCAGAACTCTGATAGTCTTCCTTTAAGAGGACATTAGTGTCACCATAATCCTGGGTGTTAGGCTGGTGTTTGAGCAATTGTGAAAGAAATGTTGAGTATTCTTTAATAGAAGCATACAGGACTGTCCCTTAATCTGTGTAATCCACAGCAGTCACCACATTCTTGGCCAAAATTTTGAAACGTGGGTGCCTAAAGTTATATTATCTGTATTAGATGATCTGATCAGTTGGAGCCATGGGTGCTCACCACCTTTGAAAATCAAGCCAAAATGTTAGTTTGGTGCCTAACTTTAATCACCCAAATTTGACATTTTTTCTGTTATTCCTTAATCAAAACCCATGTGTCCTTCTCCACTTGATACAGTGGACAACACGTTCAATCTCTAATTCTCCCCCTCTTCCCCCCCCCCCCCCCCTCCCCCAAACTCCCTAACACCCCCCGGTGCCTTTCTGACTTTCTGCTGAACTCTTTAATTGAGACCCTATCAGTGTGCAGATTATAATGTTTCAAGGTGTCATTAGAAAATTTCATGTGACACTCTCAAACTGATTATAACCCTCTGATGGGAATCAGCAGACAGTACACTATAAGGCCCGAAGGCAAAAAACCTGTCTGATGAATGCTCTTAACCTTACTAACCTATAGACCATTTATACAGCAGACTGTTTAAGATACTCATCTCACTAAATGTGACATTCTAATTCCTAAAGGCGAACAGTACTGGATGAATATCAACTGGCAACAAGTTTTGATCTATTCTCCCTTTTATGTATTCGGATTCTAATCCCCCTGCAGGGCCAGAATCTCAAGGCTAGTCTACACTAAATACGCTACATCGGTGCAGCTGCACTATGTCTGGTGACGACGCTGTGTGCTGGCAGGAGAGAGCTCTCCTGTCGACATAATAAATCCATCTCCATGAGAGGTGGTAGCTATGTCGGCGGGAGAAGCGCTCCCACCAACATAGCGCTGTCCACACCGGCGCTTAGGTCGATGTAAGTTACGTCGCTCATGGGGGTAGTTTATTTATACTCCTGAGCAATGTAAGTTATACCAAAGTAAGTGGTAGTGTAAACCTCAGTTTTTTAGAAGATCTTGGGGTGTTGGTGAGGAGATATTGAGGACAGGGTAGAATCCTAAAATCATTGAGTTGTAAGGAAGCTTTTTGAACCATCTAGTCTATTCCATGGATCACTGCACGGTTATAATGATTGTTGTACAATACTTCTGAGTGTAGATAATGTAGTTATGCAGAGCTTCTCATCTTGTCAAGTGTTTTACAAACATCAGCTAACCGGTACAACATTCCTGAGAGGCATGTGGTATTATCCCCATTTACAGATGTGGGAACCAAGGCAGATCTTTTATGTGACTTGCTCAAGGACACACTATGAATCTGTGTCAGAGCTAGGATTAGAACGCCGGAGTTCCTGGGTTTCAGTTCTGTGCTTCGACCACTATGATTATGCCTCTTTTTCAGAGAATTCTCATGGTCTGGCAAACAGAATATCAAGCACAATTTTTATAAATGTTGCCAAGAGGACAAATCATATTTCCATTACTCCCCTGCATTGATGGGTCTGTTTTAGTGACACTTTATTTAAAAACAAACACATTATTCTGTATGTTTTAAATAAAAATTAGAGAAGCAATATATTTAGAATTAACTTTATACATACTACATAGCATGAATAAAAAGATTACTAGAAATCTAAATGTCTGTTAAATCATTACTTGAATCAAACAATTAACTACATTTTCCTAAAATTAGAATATGCTTAAAAACTCAAGTGATTTTTTTTAACTTGTGCTACACAATGGTCTATGTCAAATTAGAAATTAGTTACTTATAAGAGTTACACACTTCTCTTAAAAAAAAAAATCCAACCAAGTGCAAAAGGTATTCATTGTTCCTTTATTAAATCTCCTGATTTGTATCCTTTGTATCCTAGTCCACTGAGAGAGTTGGAATTGCATGGATGTGAAACTGGTGGAAATGCTGTGACTACCCCTCACACGTGTGGTGTCTGACACATATAGAATTTTAGGAACTTAGATTAAGAATTTGTATTTTCCCTGTACCTTTCTGCATTTTGAGATGATATGAGAAAATCAGTCTGTGACAGTCTGTTGTAAATGCGTGGTTTCTCAGCAGCACTGGCTCTGATGTTTCTCTAAGCATCCCCTTATTCTCTGTGTTGAAAGGAACTGGGGAGATTAATGGTTTCCAAAACAGGTGTATGGAACAGCACTAAATAAGATCCTGACCCTGAAAGTTGGTCTGTGCAGGAGGATCTCTGCACCTATATGGAGTCCCATTTAAGTTAGTGGAGCGCTGTGTGGATGAAGGGGTACAACAGTCCAGAGCAGCTTGCAGGATTGGGGTCTAAATCCTGCAATATACAATATCAGTGTTTTCCTCTCTGAGCCTTATGGGTGATGACTACTTCCCCAGACATTGTCATTGTTTTTGCTGTCACATGCTTTCCTTCCTGAAAACTTGTTATCACCATTAACTTAATCTAGGGTAAACAATTTAAGTTGTTTCCCCTCTCTCCCCCAACTTACTATGGTGGTGGGGCACATACTAAAACTGTATGGTCTTTCCTAAATTGTTGCCGGAAGCCCTGCTAGAATACCTATTCTTCCAGCCACTTGTCTTCACAGGGCAGATTTAAGGAAGCTCCAATGTCAAGCAAAGAAGGAATGTGAAGAAATTTGATACAATCAGGGAAACTTCAGGCTCTTTTAGCCTCTTCAGAATGCCAGGGTAGGATGGTATATCAGCTACCTTCATATGATGTTGTTTCCTTTTTTTAACCAGGATGTGAATGCAGGTGAAGGGAGTGAATTTGCTGACAGTGGAATCGAGGGCGCAACCACCGATACAGACCTCCTCTCCAGACGTTCAAATGCTACAAACTCTAGCTATTCTCCAACGGCTAGTCGAGCTTTCATTGGCAGCGACAGCGGCAGCAGCTCTACAGGAGATGGGGTCCGTCAGGGAGTGTATGAGAACTTCCGAAGGGAGCTGGAAATGAGCACCACCAACAGCGAGAACTTGGAAGAAGCTGGTTCAACCCTGAGTGATGAGCAAAGCAGTGGTACCTTGAGTTCTCCAGGGCAGTCTGACATCCTCCTTACAGCTGGCCAGGGCACTGTACGGAAAGCTGGGGCTCTTGCAGTGAAAAATTTTCTGGTGCACAAAAAGAATAAGAAAGTGGAGTCAGCTACACGCAGGAAATGGAAACACTATTGGGTTTCCTTAAAAGGTATATCAGATAGACTGTCATTAATAATTTAAATAGGTATCAAAGGGTCATCGAGGATGTAAATTAGCACAGAATTTGGCCTATAGCATCAAAATCGAGAGGCCTTGATCTGATTTAATTTTTAAATGTTTTTATCAACATGCAAAGTTCAGCTCTGATCCCTCAGTGAGCACCATTTGGGCATGCCTCTGTGCCCACATAGAGCTAACTGCAAAATTGGGGCCTTAAGGTATAATTCTTTGTGTTTTCTATCCAAAACAAGTACCTGAATGCTGCCTTTTTTTAAAAAAACTATTTATTTATTTATGTGGCATTAACAGGTTTACAGATCCTTGCCATGTAACTATTGGAATCAAAACAATAATCATTACAACAGTGAGCTTTTGTTTAAAGAGACATTATACAGGAATATAAACATCAGATCTATGTTTAACGGGGTGCTCCCATATTACAGAGTGAGCCTCATTACAACGCGTAAGCCATGTCGTTTCTAGTGATTTTATTAAATTGAGTGAAATCTCTGATTACACATTTAATAGACAAGGCACGTCTACCAAATGGTAATATGAATGCTTCTTTTATGCTTGTTTAAAAAAGAAATGATGAAACAAAAATCTATGCCAGTAGCACTCTTACCAAAGCCGCTGGAAAAAATTGCAAAATTAGTAGGGAAGTATCAGAGAATGTTCTTGATTTTCTTTGGGAATTTTTTTAATGGCCACTCACTCACAATTGCGGTATGTGCTTTTGTCAAAATTAATTTGCTGTGCTGCTTCTAAGGCAAAGTCTACACTATGCTTAAAATCATGCTAGCAACTATTGGATCTAACATGGCTTCCCTGACCAGCGTGCACATTTCTCTGAAAAGCATGTTTATAAAAGTGTTATAAATGAAATCCCTGTCTGCTGTGATCATGGAGTTGGTGCTAGAACTGTGCTAGTACCCACCGTGTGACAGCTGTCATTCAGTGGTAAGCTCTTTGGGGCAAGGACTGTGTCTTTGTGTATGTTTGTACAGTGCCTAGCACAATGGAGTGCCGATCCTGATTGAGGGTTCTGCATACTGTGAGAATATAAATAATTGTAGTACAATTTTAGCTCGTAGTATGGACAAGGCCTTGAATAGTATGAACAGCAGCAGCAGTGTGGCCTAGTGGATGGGGCACTGGACTGGGACTCAGAAGACTTTGGTTCTATTTCTGGTTCACACACCTGCTCTGTGACCTTTTTCTCCTGCTACCTTTTGTCTGTCCTGACCAGAATGTAAGCTCTTCGGGGCAGGGGCTCTCTCTCACTGTGTGTTTGTACAGCACCTAGTACTATGGGGTGGTGATCTCAGGTGGGGCCTCTAGGTACTACTATAATACAAATAAATAATAACAATAGTAAAGAAACAGGCACACTAGGTTAAAATTGGATCTGTAAGTAGCCTTCTGAGAATCTCTGCGCAATCATCTTAAACAGCGAAGTGGAGAAACCAAGCTCATATTTGGACTCAGTCATCCATTTCCCAGCTCTGTAAGAGTCTGTGTACACTACGAGTAGAATTGTCAGGGGACTGGTAACAACACAGCTCTATTTCATAATGTAGATAGGACTACCAAAGGTTTTTGCATGGCCAAGTCTTGTGTACAAAATGGAACCATGTTTTAACTAGGTCAAGGGGAAAACCATATTGTAACTAGGTTCCCTGACATAGTTTTGCTTTTTTATGTTGACTGGCCCTTAGAGATTAGCCATTGGAAAGGTACCTGCTGAGCTCCAGAGATGAAGAATAGGTTCTGACTCCACAACTCTTGCCAGGTGGCATGTACCAGTGTTTGTAGCAGCAATTTAAAAACAAATTGTGAGTGCCAGCCCTTCATTGCAATTGTTACAGAGGTTGGGGAAATAAAAGAAGAGAAATTCCACGGCTGAGGGAGCAGAGAGAACCCCTAATCTCCTTCTAGCTGAGGCAGTGTGACAGGAAAGGCTGGCTGTGAAGAATTGGTAAACAAAGAGCCATCTGGGAGGGGGGGAAAGGGGAAGGATGAGCATAAATGCAATGTTACTTTAAAGTGCCTTGTCTCAAGTCAAATGTTTGTGTCTTAGATTGCTGTGACTTAATAACGTCGCATTTAAACTAAGCTTTGAAGTTAACAGCTGCTAGTGTTTGGCTGCAAATAGTTTTCTCCAATGTTGGGTTAAAGGGGTAACCATGCATCAGTTTCCATTCTGACCACTATTTTCAACAGAAAAAGCTAGAGATTTCATTATTAAATTAAAATGTTTATATAATATTGAATAGTAGCAGAAATTGCAGAGATCCTAGAGTTACAGACGTAACTATATTTTGCCTGAAAATTGTAAAGATTTTTTGCATGAAGCCTCTAAGTTATAGTCTGTCTTCACCTAAAATGCACAGGGATTCCCCACCCCCACCCCCCCCATGTTGATAACACATTGATCAATAGCTAAAACATTGCAGGGGAACAAAGGTTTTTTTGTTTTTGTTCATTAATTTTTTTTTCAGTGGGGATAACTCAGTCCAATCTATTTTTTCACTTATTCATCGGGATTCAGTCATTAAAAAAACCTTGATCTCTACCTTCAAGGAAAGATAGTAACTAGTAGTTGCAAGACAGTTTAAGCAGGACAATGGTTTCCCTGAGGGCCTGTCTACTCTGTAAGGCTAACTGTGCCAGCTCACAGTAGTCTGGCATTCTGAGGGGAGTCCACCTTCTGACATATTGGGGTTTTTAATTTTTGTCACACTGATAGGGCAACATGGTTACAGAGCCGCCTTAAAGAATTGTGTTCACAGCTTCCATCTGTACCTGTATTTTCCCATCCACGGTACAGACAAAAAAAACCCAACAACCCCCCAACACCAACAATAAAAACCCAAACGATGTTAAATATGGACATCCCACGGCATGCCCTGGCACTGTGCACTATCGGGGCTGAGCGGGCAGGGTAGAGAGGCACCCTCGCTGGCAATCTCAGCAGTGAGGCCAAGAGTTGAATGGGCCCTGGCGAATGAAGTATCCTCTCACATCCTTTGGCTTGTGACATATTGCTTCTGTGAACAATCCACGTCTCCAAGGCTGTTCTCCAGCACCTTCACATTTGAGGGTGGAAGAAAACAGAGTATATTGATGGAATGATCTCTCATAGCAGCGGTCTAAGCGTATCCCTTAGTGTCACTGCAGTTAATGGGTAGCTATATTCACTAAATTCATTCTATCAGTATTGCGGGCTTTTGATGATTCGAGGAGTCAGGTCCTACCAATGTAGCGCGAGGCCTATCCAGATGCAAATTCCTGCTTCCACCATCTCTTTCCTTCAAAAAGGCTCATACACACCACCCTTGCTCATCAGCAGATTTGCATTGGTTCTTTCTGTGACTCCTGCCACTCTTTTTTCTCAAGCTGGCTGCTTGCTGGGTGGAGAGAGGAGACTGTTCCCGCTTAGGTTTCCTGGGACAGTGCTTGTCAGTTCACAGGCCACTGCTGTGCCTGACAGAAGCTCTTAATTGTCCTGAATGAAGGCAGAAATGAGGGCAGGTTCTGGAAAGAGAAAGAGGGCATACAATTAAATGGTTAATACAATGTTTTTAAAAAAAACCAAAAAAGGCGTGTGAGTTTGTACCAAAGGTGCGAACACTATTGCAATAAAGTATGGTTGGGAGCAAATATAGGTAGAAAGGCACTTTTAAGCATTTCGCCCATGTTTCCAAACGCAGAGGAGTACACTGTCAGTAGATGGTAAAGAGATTTACCTTTAAGACTGCCATCAGTGATACTGGGAACTGGGTGGTACATACTGAAAAACTTCCTTCAGATGTCTCTTACCAGACCAATAGATTTTAAGTAGTCTGTGGGCTGGTCTACACTAGGGGTGGGGGTGGGGGGTCGATGTAAGATATGCAACTTCAGCTACGGGAATAGCGTAGCTGAAGTCGACGTATCTTATTTCAACTTACCTCGGGTCCTCACGGCGCGGGATTGATGGCTGCGGCTCCCCTGTCGACTCCGCTACCGCCGCTCTCCCTGGTGGAGTTCCGGAATCGACGGGAGCGCGTTCAGGGATCGATATATCGTGTCTAGATGAGACGCGATATATCGATCCCCGATAGATTGATTACTACCCGCCGATTCGGCGGGTAGTCTGGACGTAACCTGTATGGAAGATCCATAAAAAGGCATTGCTATAGCTGCCCAAGTATATATTGATTTAATTTTCATTTTTGGAGGATTCAGAGGATTATGGCTACATTCTTCTGCAACAAAGCCTTGAATAGATGTGGTTTTATGGTATTTAAATATGCTGCTTGCTAATGCCTTTCTCGTGTTTTTCCTAGGATGTACATTATTCTTCTACGAGAGTGATGGCAGATCTGGAATAGACCACAACAGCATCCCAAAGCACGCTGTCTGGGTGGAAAACAGTATAGTGCAAGCAGTGCCCGAGCACCCAAAGAAAGACTTTGTTTTCTGCCTCAGTAATTCCCTTGGGGATGCATTTCTCTTTCAGGTTTGTTCTGTTCTTGAGTTATACAGAGTTGTTCTCTTTTTAACCTTTTTGTTCATCTTGCAGACCAGGGTGAAATTCTGACCCCATTGAAATCCATGGCAAAATTCCCATTGACTTCAGTGGGGTCAGGACTTTGCTCTAGGCGAGTAGAAAGGATGGAGTTCCTGCTCAGTAGCATTCATTCATTATGTAGAGAAAACAACCCTGAGGGGGCTTGACACCAAATTCAGTCCCAAGTACAGTACTAGTACAGTCCCAAGTCTACTATTTTATAACACGCTGTGCTCTCTGCTTGTGTAGATAGAAGTCAACTGGTAATGTTAGCAAGTGGTTTTGCAGCCCTATGAATGCCAGAACTTTAATACAACTTAGTGCTATGGTTATAACACGGTTTGCTCCCACCTCCACAGGCAAGACCAAACTACAGTATATACTGCCCCAGAAGGGCTAGCATCATAGCACTACCACATGTAGTTTGACTTCTATATTTGGGAGGACAGCTCCAGTCAGGCCAATGGGGCCATGCGCTTGCAGGGGAGGGGTAAGCAGCAAATTCTGCATCTGCCCCAGGCTTGCGTTTTGGGGGGGTGTTGCAACCCGCCAAACTATGCCCAGGGCTAAAACACAACCCCCGTCACAGTAGATATGCAATTGAAGATGGGACCTTACAGAAAGATCTGAGAAATGTACATGAGCATGAGTTGTGTGAATTAGCAGGAAATATTTGGAGGTCCACAGGTTCTTTTCATTACAGTTCACAGTGCGGAATCCCACACCACTCACAAGAGACTCCACTGAACATTTCACTTTCCTAGCTCAGTGCATACTATGGTTCTAAATGTCTTGCAGATTTTAGATATTAAAATCAGCTACTTTTCTGCTTTATTTACAATTTATAGTTTATTAGCAGCTTAAAGAAAACCTAAAACTATACAAAGGCCAGATGCTGATCTGATTTAAAAAATAGCTCTACCTTTCAACTGTCTTTGTTACTCTGATCGGTTTTTTGGGGTCCAATCCAGCATTCTTTCACACCAAAAACTCCTGTTACCTATGATCTGACATTCTTTTTTTTTACCAAATGGAATGATCAGCCTGCATTGAGCAGTCATTTCCCAGCTACACTCTTATCACTTTATAAGCCTAGCTTTTTGTTGCAGATTTTCTCAATCAGTGAATTTTGTTTTGTCTAGTGACAATTTGGGAATGTAAATCCTTGATCAAATGGAAAAAATGTCTGGATTTTACTATATTTTTATATTCCAGTCCACTCTTGCAGAATGATTCTCCCCAACATTTCTTAATAAACCTTTAAAAGCAAACCTCTCAAAAGTATGCCCAGCTTTTATAAACATGGGGCCCAATCCTCAATTGGTGTCAATTGTCATAGCTCTATTGACTTCAGTGTGGCAATGCTGTTGATGATCTTGTCCCATGATATTTATACACACAAAAGGCTAAATTCTACCCTCATTTACATTGCTGAAACCCCAGTATATTTTTCCGTAACTAATATTTGATTTTCTTCGTTGCTTCCTCCCCCACTCCCCAATGCCTTTCTCTTAGGAGGTGTTTTTTGTCATCTTGGTGTGCTTCCATCCAGGGGGCAAATACAGTAGCATGTGGCCTCAGCATGAATTAAATAAGCTGTGAAGCACCACCACCGTCAGATCTATTTACATGAGTATAAAATCTTTCATTTGCATTTCTTTTGGAAAACCTCCCTTCTTGTAAAATTAATGCCAGCAGAGGCTAAATACAGAAAAGGTCACATTCAATACATTTCTTTTGTGGCAACTCAAGGCCTTATTCGTTAACAGCTCTGTGTCATAATGTCATGACTAGATTTTTATGTAACTTTATGTGGGAAAGAGCAAAAGTGAACCTTTTCAAAGTAAATTATTGTTTTCTTGTGACTTATGAACCGCCCCCCCTTTTTGGGGGGGGTCTTCTACATAGTGGAACCCATGTAACTCTAAAGGAAGAGAATTAGAAGAAAATGCAGGGGTGGATTTGGGGAAAGGGAAGGGGAATCAGCCATAATTGTGGAAATAATTTGTAAGTGATTGTAGCCCCAGGGCTTAAACTTATGGACATAGAATTGCTGGAGCATGTACACTGCTGTTCAACAGTGTTTCTTAGCTACTAATAACACGCACACATAGATTCATACAATACAAAATGTTATACTAGTTAGTTTAAAAAAAAATACCAGGGAACAGTAGTAGATTATTTCTATCCAATGGAGACTGTAGACTTAGAGGAAATATAAAGCCACTGTTTAATATTATACCTTTTGTAACAACCTTTCTCACTGCATTGTGTCCAGAGACATCAGACATCTCCTACATTATAATTCCCTGTTCAGTCAGTTCCTATCATGCCTACACAAATCCATTACATGTGGATGTCACATGCATTTACCAGAAGTTCAGTGTATCTTGCAACACCACATACATTTGAGATACATGCAGCTTGTTTCCAAGGTTTTTCCTTTCCGCTGGAGGCAGAGCAATCCTCTTGGTCTGCGTGCTTAATAGCCTGTTCCATGTCCAAAAAAAGAGTTAAAGTGCTTAACAAAAAACAGTCGTCCCCCGCCCCCCCCCCCAAAACAAAACAAAACAAAAAACCCCAAACAAGAAGTGAATCTGATATGAAAATACTATTTTAAAAGAGAAATAAGACATTTTACAATTATTATTGCGCTGTAGATTACCATATATTTGATCACACAATAAAACAATCTGTCTTATTTTAATGATTTTTCCTCCATCATCTGTACAAAGAAGGGTTTTATACAATAAGGGCTAGCTGCTGCCATCCTAACTCTCAACTAGCAGTCTTTACTCCACAGACAGTTTGATTATTTCAGTAGCATTGCTCGCCAAGTTAGGCTCTACTCATCACCAGGATTGGTGGCAAATTCTAGTGAATTCCTCAGTGAATGAGAGTTGATTAGATTGCTGTGAGCTTGTTTAGATTTAACATGGAAATACAGTACAATTTCTATGGTATCAATAGAGGACAAAGAAAGAGATATAACGTTAATTCTGTCAATATGGACCTGATCCAGCTCCTGGGAACTCAGGAAACTAACCCTGTTCAGGAAAGTATGTAAGCATATGCTTAACCTTAAGCACACCTTTGAGTCCCATAGAAGTAAAAGGGGATTCTGCGTGTACTTAATTGCTTTCCTGAACTGGGCCTCCTTGGGAATCTTTTCATTGACATCGATGAAAATTGGATCAGGTCCTTAGCAAATAATGATAACCTCTGGTGGAGTAGGAAGAGGCAGTCTTCTTCCTCCTCGTTGCTAGTGACTGAAGAAAACAGATGGTGGTGGTGATATTTATGGATAAGTAGGCTTAATTAGAACAAGGTGGTCTGCTTTTCGCAGGTCCTTTAGCCACAAGACAAATACTCATGTGATTACTGTTAAAGGTTGACATGCAAAGGAAGTCTATTGAATCTCTTACAACATATAGTTGACTATAAAACTTTGTTTCACTATATGCTGTAAATTAGTGAGTGCTTAGTAAAGGGGTTAGGGCGATTTACTTTTTATTTTGTAAGGATGGGAAAGGAGTACTTGAAATATTTTCTTTAGCTGTAAAAAAAATCTCAAATCAGAATGCTGGACTTCCATGAAACTGCACCCCTGTCACGTATACTAGTCCAGCATTCCCCCCCACCTCCAACTACCCCCATACATGCACAGTTTGAGAGAGGCAAGTGCAAGGGATCAGCAGGGTGTGTATAGAAATTATGTGGAATAAGAAGAGTAGGCCTTTAACAATACAGATTGGATTCAAAGGTGGGTATAGTTAGTTTCATGTTCCTGAAGGTGAGTTTAACTTTCCAAAGTCTGGGAAATGCTGCAATCTTAGCTGCCGACATGAGAGGGGAAAACAAGGATTTTAAATAGCTCTCATCGCCATAATATCTGAGTGCTTCACATACAGTAATACATTTATCCCTGCAACACCTTGTGAGGTGGGGAAATATTATCTCCATTATTCACATGAGGAATTGAGACAAAGAGTGACAAAGGGCCTGATTCAAAGCCCAAGGAAATCAGAGGGAGCCTTTGGTTAGGCCTTAAGTAACTTCCCCAAGGTTATGCAGAAAATCCATAGCAGAACTGGGAACTGAACCCAATTCCCCTGAGTACCAGTCCAGTGCCTTAAGTCAAGATCATTCTTCTTCATGGCCTCTTTAGGTTGACATCCCTCCAGATATGTTTGCAGTGTTGTTGTAGCCATGTTCGTCCAAGGATATGAGAGAGACAAAGTGGATGAGGTAATATCTTTTGTTGGACCAACTTCTGTTGGTGGAAGGGACAGAGCCACCCAAATACCCTGGAAGAATTCAGGGGAGAAACACTCCCCCACCACACTAACCCCACACCCCTAGTTTTCCCTACCACCCCACATTGGAACCCATAGGGGGTATCATCAAGCAGTTACAACTCATACTTGTTGGGGACCAGATCCTGAAAGAAATATTTCCCGAACCCCCTCTTCTGGCCTTCAAACAAACCCAACCTCACTAAGCTCATCATGAGAAGCAAACTCCCCACAGAACAGGACATAACAATTCAAAGTGGCACCAGACCTGCCAGAACAACAGATGCAAAACCTGCAGACATCTCTCCACTGTTATGGCGATCAATATCCCCAACATACCTTTCAAGATCCTTGGCTACACATGCCTATCACAACATATGGTGTACCTCATGCAGTGCATCAAATGCTCCAACAACAACTATGTGAGTGAGACCAGACAATCACTATGCTCTTGAATGACAGAAAAATGACAGAAGACAAAAAACACTTTTCACAAAGCAATCATTTCATATCTGATCTCTCAATTATCATCCTCAAAGGAAATATGCACAACACCTTCAAAAGACAAGCCTGGGAACTTAAATTCTTAACTCTGCTGGACACTAAAAACCATGGGCTTAACAGAGACACTGGTTTCATGACTCATTACAACAATTTGTAACACACCCAACTCCCTACTAACCCTTAATTGCCCACTTCATTTTAAGTGGTCTCCTACAGCATGTGTGAACCCCTTGTGCTTAATGATCTGTCCAACCTCATATTTAGCTCACATGCTTTGGTTACTTTCTCCAGACCTGAAGCTCAAAAGCTTGTCCCTTCCACCAAGAGATGCTGGTTCAATAAAAAGATATTACCTCACCTACCTTGTCTCTCTCTTCCCTCTATGTTGGGGAAGATATATGGCAGTGGTTCTCAAACCTTTCTACTGGTGACCCCTTTCACATAGCAAGCCTCTGAGTGTGACCTCCCCCCCTTATAAATTAAAAACACTTTTTAATATATTTAACACCATTATAAATGCTGGATGCAAAGCAGGGCTTGGGGTTGAGGCTGACAGCTCACGATCCCCCATGTAATAACTTCACGACCCCCTGAGGGGTCCTGACCCCCAGTTTGAGAACCTCTGATATATGGTGACATGTTTTCCAGATTAGAATAGTAGCAAGTCCAATAAAACATGCATCTGATAAATAGAAAAGAAAATGGACCAGAAAATAATAAGCAAGAGGGGAAGTATGGGCATGTAAAATGGATCTCTCCAGCTTTTATTGTTTGTGTGAGAAACTTACATTTCTAATGATTTACCAGAATACTTCATAATAAAACCAACAGAAAACTGAAAAGAGAGAATGGTGAGAGGAAACGTGCTCATCTATTAATAAAAGAACAGTGGTACCATTTGACGTTTTATTTTCAGGTTGCTGGCATGTCTACTAAATATTCTGGTAAAAGATCAGGGGATGCTGTTAGCAGCAGTAAATATGGAAGAGCCTGATTCTCATTCATGCTCAGGCCCCTTATTATAAGAAGGGTGAATTGTTCAGTGGTTAAAGCACAGGATTGGTGTTATGGAGATCTTTTTAATATTGCCAGCTCCTTCATTACTCGCTCTTTGATATAGTATGATAACTACTATATGTCCTCATTCCCATCTGTAATTTACTGATAATAGTACTTACCTACTTCCCAGGGGTGTTTGTGAGGATTGAATCCATTAATGACTATAAAGGGCTTTGAGACCTTCATTTGGAAGCAGCTATACTTTGCTCTTGTATTAAGCTATAAGCTGATACTATGGCCACGTATTATTTCATTGATTTATTATTAATTGTTGCATGCCAACCATGTGCGCCACGCTGTGAGGACAGACGTTGTCTGCCTCAAGGAATTTGCAGTCTAAAAAATTTCATTTAATGCTACAAATTATTGTAGCATTGTGAAGGCCAAGGAAAGTCATTTTTAAGCACTTGCTAGCAAATATGCTACAGCTGCTAGGCATAGATATATGTTTAAATACTGAATGCAGGGTGCTGAGCTAAAAATGGCCTGTTTCATGTGCAGTATAGAATGACAGTTTTTTATTTCTTCTGTTATAAGTGGATTTAAGGCTTTGGTTCTTGAGATCAAGGGAAGAGGAATCTCCTGAGAATTGCATTTGTTAATCTCTAATCAATTTTAAGAGGATCCTGACTTTTTTTTCCTTTCCGTCTCTTCAGACCTCTAGCCAGACCGAACTAGAGAATTGGATCACTGCAGTCCATTCTGCTTGTGCAACTGCGGTAGCAAGACAACATCACAAAGAGGACACGGTCAAACTGTTGAAAACTGAAATAAAAAAGCTGGAACAGAAGATCGATATGGATGAGAAAATGAAGAAAATGGGTGAAATGCAGCTGTCCTCAGTAACGGACTCCAAGAAGAAGAAGACCATACTTGATCAGGTAATCTTTCTTGTATGTCTGAAACAGATTAATGTTAAATATCTGAGAGACTTATAAATGCTGCTGCTGTTAGAGGCTTAAATATTGAACACATTGATTCTTCTGTACTCAGCCTACCTAAATATGGAACTCAGAAACTGCCTCAATTCCCTGTTTTCTCTCATCCACTTTATAGCTAGCATTGCCATCATGACTCCTCTGTTGCTTGTACTTCCAACTTAAAGTGGACAACTTCGCTGCATTTGAGAAACAGAAATCCTAGAGCAGATGTCTCTCCTGCTGTCACAATGGCACCTTATTTTAGGAAACTAACATATGGACCCCGCTTCATTAGACAGCAGCACTCTTAACCCAGGCTGCCAAATGTGTTTGGAATTCTACCCATAGAAGGAGGGGGCTTCTTGGTCTTTAATGTGCTGAGTTAAGGAGATTTCCCACCCCGCAAAAACCTTTGAGGAGAGGGGGGAGGGGACGCTTATCTTGCTGTTCAAATGGTTCTTTTCAAAGGCTTTAAATCCACAACCAGAGGACAGATCAGTTTTTCTGTCCCTTTATCTTGCTGGTTTTTTAGCACTCTGAAAATATTTTGTACCAGCAATTTGAATTACTTAAATGAGTCCTCACATAGGCTGATTATAGGGCTCTTCCACTGATAAGATTAATTATCTCCAGTGTACCTCACTTCTTTTTCAAATATAACACCGCGCTTCATTGATTCTTAAACTACCACGGATGATGATGAAGAGCCAGGACTCTGTCTGTGGAATCTTGTTGGGTTTTTTGGTCTTCTCATATCTCTATTGTCCTTGATGTATAAAATCTGCCTCTTAGGAGCTATTCAGAAGAGAATCCTGGTAAACAAAGAAAATGAAAAATGGAATTTTAATATTGTTAATTAGCACTGAATCAAAGTAGCAGTTGCCTTGGGAGAAGATTTCTACGATGAACATAAAAATATTTGTTATTCATCCAATTAAAAAACTTTGAATCATTTTTGTTTCTTTTCCCTCCTTTGAAATGCAATCAATGTTGATAGAAAATTTAATTAATGTGATTTTCTAGTAGTATTTTTTTTAAAAGATATTTACTACTGTGTTCTTTTTCTCTTCCGTACCACTCCCCAATCCACACTTTTTACAGATCTTTGTTTGGGAACAGAACCTTGAACAGTTCCAAATGGACCTATTTCGGTATCGTTGTTATTTAGCTAGCCTCCAAGGAGGGGAGCTGCCAAACCCAAAAAGGCTACTTGCTTTCGCAAGTCGTCCAACTAAAGTTGCAATGGGCCGTCTTGGAATCTTTTCAGTATCTTCTTTTCATGCACTGGTGAGTTTCAACTGAAGTCAGAGGTCAGCACTGCTAAACTATAAATCGCTTGGTGGTTTCACAGAGAGATTAAATCAACAAAAGCTGTCATTGATGTCTGGGGGTAAATTCTTACTTCAACATGCAGGGATTTCTGCATTTTGGGATGGGTACATGTCTTTGATCTAATTTAAAAAATTGATACTCTGAAGTGATTGTCTTGAAGGAGATTTGGTATCAAGTTTGTTCTTTTTAACCTTAGGAGAACTACACCTTTTATACATGTATAATATTCATGCCAGATATACTTTATACATATCGTCATTATAAACACACTGCTGACTGTTACCAAAACCATAACGGGGCCCAAGAACTTCCTTACAGACATGGTGGTACTGCAGGTGTTAAAGATGACCCAGATCCAAAATCCCTGTTCCAAACTTTGAGACAGTCTGGATCCAAACTTTGCAGCTGGTCCCCATCTCTCCAGTGGGCTGAACCAAAAGCCTGGATGTGACCAATTTTGAAATTTGAGAAGATTTAGCTCTGGCTGTGAACTTTGCAGCTTGGGCCCCTCTCCAATGCCTGTGAACTCATAGGGCCTGATCTAAACCCCAGTGAAGTCAATAGGAGTCTTTAAATTGACTTCAGTATGTGTTGGATCATACCCAGTATGGCAAGACCAACTTTCCCACAGAGTGAATAAGATTATTGGCCCATCTAGTCCAGTATCCTGTCTCCAGTAGCGATCAGCACCTGATGCTCCAGCAGAAAGTGTAAAACCTCTCCTGTACTCTTTCCCATTTGGCAAACAAGCCTTCAGCTGTGTTAAAATGGTTTAAATTTAAATACCATAACAATACAGCTCTTTAAAACACATAAAATTTACCGCACACTGTTGCTTTTTGTTATGAATTTAAATGGCATGCCTGTAGTTTAGGCTTGGGTTCCTGGAGCTTTACAGAAATAGCTGAGCTCTGCTGTTGTCTTGTAGATGTCAGCTGTACCCTTCAATTGTGAATACAGAGCTGTAATTCAGTCAGAGGCGGTTTTATTCTTTTATATAAAAAGATTAGCATCATCATCCTGATAATTGCTGGTGAATTTATATTTTTAAAGAAGCGGGTCTTCATTTACATTTGTGCTCATTTTCTTCTGCCTCTAGCTTTTCGGTGATGAATTTTATTGCATTGCATGGAATTTAGCTAAATCTGCCTTCTCATGTTGCTTTCTCTGTAGCCCCAAATTTTGAATATGTTGTCTTGGAAAAGAAAAGTTCTTCCCTTAATAATGCATCAATGGTACAGTTACATTGCTGTGATTCAAATATAGAGTTGAATTGTATAAGATATGAGGCACCCTGAACTCACATTGAGGGTACTGAGTTATTATGGTGATGAGCATAGTATAACAAACTAGACTGACAGCACACTCATCCTCTCTTAGGAGAGCTTGTGTAAATTAGCATAGGGCTATTGACTTCAGTAGTGTTATAGAAATGGTCTAAGTAGACAGGTTCAGAAGTCATGGTTAGGTTGGTTGTTCTGTACTGTGTTAGACAGAGGGCTTGTTAGGTCTTTCAGATACAAGACAGATACCATAGATAAACTAAGTAAATATTCACAAGGTTTGCCTTTATGAAGCTAGAAACCTGCAATGGCAGTTCAACTTCTGTTTTTCCCTTACTTGTCCACTTTCCAAATGACAAACATGATTACTCTCAGTATATATGTTCTCTGGATGCCCAACCCAGTATTCTGTTATGCCAGTTCTCATACTGTATTCATGCTTACAGTACCAAAACCAGTCTCTCAGCGTCTTATCACAAAGCTGCCTAGGTTTCTTTGTTCTACCCATGACTGCGTGCCAAATGACAGATATTGTTAGTTTCGTGTGTGGGACTCTCTTAAAAGTAGGTTTCAGGAAATTCACCTCCAGGGTTGCAAGGCGGGTGTGTCCTTTTCACTTTTTTCCCCAAGTCATACTTGCCATACTTCTTACCACTCCTTCTTTCACAAAAGAAGTGCTTGGGTGTCCTGCATATTGGAAGGAACACCCAAGAAGCTTGTGAAGAAGCTTTGCTTCTGACTGATGATCCATTTTTTCCCAGGAGGGATTCCCCGGTTGGGAAACCTTCCCAATTACCATGTCATGTAAAGGCAAATAGGTTTTAGCTAAATAGATTGTTATGGGTCATTGTTTTCAAATATCCAGGCAATCGACACTTATCTAACTTGAAACTTCATTTCAGCTCCCACAGGATTGTGCTGAGTTGCTCTTGCACAACTGCAGTGTCCCAGATTACATCATTCTGTATAATCACAGGTACCACTGGAGCCCCACCGGAGTATGGGGCTGCATTTTAGGGGATTAGGTAGGGTGGGTTATTTTGTTATATAGCACAGATTTCATGGGGAAATACTATATCTAATGTAACAATCCGTACTCTCTCTCTATAGATAGATAGATAGATAGATAGATAAAATCTGCAAAACTGTGCTATAGAATAATAAACTGTCACTTCCTGAGCCTCTAGAGCTGTATTCCATGGGGAACTGTGATGTCACCGAATGATGCATTCTGGGGCATTACAGCAGATCAAAAGCTTCCTGAGAGGGAGGCAGAAATGAAGAAGTGGTGGGGAAAGAATTGTGCCCTGAAGGCCTCTCTTATTCTGGCTATTGGAGGAATTCAGGACAGAAAAATATACTTAGTTCTTCATCTTCCCTTTTCTTGTTTTTAAACACATTATTCACCTTTAAGGAAATACTTGTATTTAAATGCCTGACATTTGGCCTGCTAGAAATCATGAATCTGTTTAGGTGAGCACAGTCCATTTTACATGCAGGAATAAAGACACAGACGAAGCTCTTCAAAGGTGACTAGTGATTTTGGGTACCTCCCTTTTTGGGTGCCAATCCTGAAACATTATAAAGGGGCCTGATTTTCAGAAAGTGCTGAGCACTTGCTCTTTGCAAACCAGGACTCTTTAAAATAACTCAAACTGGGCACCCAAAACCATTAGATACTGTCTTTTTGTGTATGTAACGTTGGAAGGAATGAGTTATGTTACAGTGGGAGGCAAATAGCTGATCTGGAGTCATCAACATTCCTGTTGCGAATACACATTGGTTGCTCCAGTATTTACCATTTGCCCACTAGACTTCACTGTCAAAGCCTATAAGCAATGGTATACTGGGATGCTGCAGCCTTTAATTTTAAAATCTTACGGCACTGGCAGGTGGCAGCTCGCACTGGGGAGGCCGGAGTAAGAAGAAGAACACAGGCCATGTCCAGATCCGCCAGCAAACGGAGAAGCAGGTTTTCTTCTCTTTGGGGACTGGATACTACCTCAAAGAAAAAACAAGGGAGGCCAAGCATTAACCAGGTAGGTAGATAGAACATTAAGCTTCATTGTTATTTCAAGGCTTATTTTATTACCATGCAGAAGACACTTTGAAAAATAACCCCAGCTCAGGGAAAGAAGTGTTGGTTACGCAGAGCACTTTTAATGTGCATTGCATACACAGCCTTAATCTCTCCTGTTTAATCCTTCATGGTTGTGTAGTCATCACACTTAATATTCTCTTCAAAATGAGTCATTGTAATTGCAGATAACTATATAACAGCTCATGTTTAAATGGTCCCGAGTGAGGTTTGAGGCTCATACCTTTTTTGAGATGAATGGGTTGTGTTTCTATTGATGCTGTCCTTTGTCTGGAGACTGTTTTCTGCAAGTTTAGGTTAATGAGGCAGCAGCAGAACATCTGTTTACAGCTGCATTTTTGTAATAGGAAAAAAATAGGAAATTAATTTTTCTTTAAATGAAAGCTTAGAATTTCTAAAATGTTGCGGGTAAGTTTGGAGAGAGCCCTGTAATGGACAATTCTCTGTATTTAGGAGGAACAATCCATGCTTCTTTTGAACAAAATCTTTCGTTTTCATGCTGTCCCTCCCAAAATCTTCCACAGACAAATGTATTTCAGTGGATTAAGCAGGTGTTTCCCTGCCTTACTCTCCAAACATCCCTAATTATAGCTTTCAGATATTGGTAGTTATGCCTCATCTAATTGCAGGAATCACAGGGTTTTCTTTTTCTTCTGTTCTCTTTTTTTGGGAAGTGGGCAGGGCAGGATTTGTTTTGGGTTTTAGGCCTGTGATTTCCTCCTGTCCCTGTTGTTAAGACAGTGGTGTGGGTGGGGGAGTATTTATTGCTGAGGAATATGCCATATAATGTGTTGTTAATGAGACATTAAAAATCCACCTCATGCATGTTCTCATCAACTCTTACCTTTGTCTATCTCTCTAGTCAGTTCAGCCCAATGATTACAAAGGGGGCAGAATTTCACTAGAGAACTAGCTGATGCCTGATGAGCATTTTCAGAAGTTACATTTCTATTGTGTGTAACATGCTTGCTTTTAAAAAAAAATTCCCCAAACCAAGCAACGTCTCTAGTGCTCAGCAAGGATTCTGTCCATGCCAAGTTTCAGATGTCAGATATTTGTGCCATAGATTGCCAAATCCCACTCCCACTTTTTTTTTCCCCCCAACAGAGAGAGGTGTATGTCCCCCCCGCTCTTCCACAACCCTAAATTGGCTGAGGAATTTTGCTCCAATTAAAAACATTAGATCTGGACAGAGACCAAGCTTTAAAGAAAATTCAGAAAGTGAATGTTTTGGAAGGTTACCAGTATGTCTAACTCTGTGGGGGTTAGGTACCTAAATACCTTTCAGGATCTGGGCCTATATGTTCTCTGTAAATTTAGGCCCCATTCCTGCTGATATTTACTCATATGCTTAATGTTAAGCATGCTAGTAGTCCTATTGACTGTTAAGTTAAGGGTTTGCAAAATGGGGGCTTTAGATTGTAAGCTCTGTTGAGCAGTGTCCATATCTCTTTCACATCCTGCGTAGTTCCTGGCCCATCTTAGACACTACATAAATAATAATTAATAACACAATTATAAATAAGTGAATACATGGAGTTATAGAAACTGTTTTCCAATCTTAATTCTAGCAGGCTCCTTGTAGTGCCTGATGTAATGAAATCAAAGCTGTGTGTCTTCCCTTCACCAAGATGATAAATGCTTACGCCCTATGCCCAAAGCTGTAGTGGACTGTTAGTTTTTGCAGGTGTGCCAGTCTGGATCCATTCCAAGTCGGTTACTGCCTGATCCTGCAAATACTTCTTCTCTACTTGTATTCTTGCTCCTGCACTGTCCCATTGTCTTAGTGTCCTTACCTCGTGCTGGATCATTGACTGTTACTTCACTAGCACGAAGTCATGTTGCGCCCAGACTGTTGTGGTTGGATGAGTGTTTACAAAATAAACAAATAAACTTGCTTATAAGAAAAATTACACAGCACTCTTCATCTAGAGATCTCAAAGCGCTTAGTGAAAGTGGGTAAGTGTTATTATCCTCATTTTCCAGATGGGGAAACTGAAGCACAGAGAGGATAAAAATTGTCCAGGTTCACACAGCAAGTCACCAACAGGACTGGAAGTAGAGTTCAGGCCTCCAGTCTCCCAACCTGGTGCCCCATCCACTAGGATATTCCTGCCTCCCTCTGTCTTTTTAGGAATCTGATCTTTTTCTTTTATATTTTTTGCGGTTATCATTGAAATAGATTTTGTCCGTTTAACTTACATGCTTGATGTCAGAGATTTTTTTTTCTTAAGACCCTGTAATGTGTCCTATTTAGAGTCTGTTTCCAGATTTGAGAGCATTATTGAATTATGTTATAAAATAGCACTTTTTGCTCTGCAGGTCTTTGGTGAAGGAGTTGATTCCGTGAAGAAGTCTTTAGAAGGAATCTTTGATGATACAGTACCAGATGGCAAGGTAAGAAAACCCTGGGCTTTACAAAGGAGTTCCATTAATTTATTTGCCTGCTTGAAAATAAAGCACATTCTTGCAGTGCTAGTAAGATGAGGTAGAATGTTGATAGGGAGGCAGATCCTATGACAGCAATTTTGCCTGTAGTAGTTTCTACCAGGCATGGAGGGGCAAGATGCTGGGCCTGCACCCTCTGTAGACTGACATCTTGCCATGAATGGGATGGAGTCATTGCAGTCAGAGCGACAGGGATCCACTAGACAATCCATTCTGTGGCTAGAGTTGCAGAACCCGTAAGGACTATGAACCTTAGGAGGATTCCTAACCTACCAGTTTTAGCATATAACTAATTATAGTAGGCATTAATATTGTTTATAATAATGTCGTCATTTGTCATGTGCTAAGTTTTTACTTCAGCAGATGGAGGTGATGATGCAACAGTGTATGTTAATATACAATAAACAGGCCTTGATAATGTTAATTGTAATTGGCAAAGGATTTATGTGAACCTACTGCTAATTTAGGATTATTGCAATTGGAAAGTACAGTATTCTCCACATTTAGCTTTAATACTATATGCTCCTCCATAAGGCTTTTAGCTTTCCGAAAACAACCACAATCCCCTTCCCAAGCACCCAGAGGAAAGTCAGCTATAAAACACTGTTAAGCCAGTGCTAAGGAGCACATTTTTAATGTAGTGAGTAGGGATTTAGCTGTGTGACTCCATTTGCAGCTAACAGGAATTGTGCAGCTCTCTCACTTGCTCAAAAATGTACCCCCGAGGGTCCAACTTCAACCTACAAAAGAGAGACAATTCAAAATGAATGCTGGGATATGCTATCCTGTAATACCTAGAAACCTTAGCACGGTCAGCTGTTTTCTTTGTGCTTGGTTAGGTAACTGGGAGATATGATGCATTGGAGCCTTAATTTTTAACATCAGTCCTTTTTTTTATATTATGCCCCCCACATTGCTAATACCCATAGGTATCGCTCCATTTAACTCCATAGGAATTTTGCATTGACTTCAGTGGGGTCAGGATTTTACCCAAAGTGTTTGTGGTTTGACCCTTATTACTTCACACTTGTACTTGTGTAGCACCTTTCATCTGGGGACTTCAAAGTGCTTTACACTCATTGCTGAATGTAACTCACAATTCCCCTATAGAGTGGATATGTTATCCACATTTTACATATGGAGAAACTGAGGCTACAGTAGAGTTAAATGAATTGAGCAGTGTCCTGCAGAAAGTCTGTGGTGGAGACAGGAACAGCACCCAAATTTTTGGATTTTCTATCCAGTGTATTAACCATAGATCAGCCTTTCTCACTTGTTATATTCCATATCTCCTGGTCTATTTGTATCTGTCTGTCCCAAGAAATGGAAACTACGTGGGTATTTTAATTAGTGCTGTGTGATCACAGATACAATTTAAAAAGAAAGTTTTGGAAGGAATATGAAGCCCTCATGCATCAGGGCGGAAGCCAACCTGTAACTACTGGGGGTTAGGAGGAAACTTTCCCTGGAGGCAAGTTATCTCAGAACTGCCTGCTGCAGTTTCTTCCTCTGAAGCAGCTAGTGCTGGCCACTGTTGGAGACAGGATACTGGACTAGATGACCACTGGTATAATTCTGTATGGGAATTCCTGTGTTCCTACCACCTACGTATTGAACTTTGCTATAGTGAAACTCCATTTATATTGTTATTGTGATGTACAATAAAAGCCCAAAATTCTTCCAGTCCAAATTGCAATATACAAACTGCAATTCCATTGCTACTTGAGCATCCACTAAGGGCTGGTCTACACTAGAAAAGTTATACTGGTATAATTATGTTGATTATGGGTGTGGGTTTTTTTAACCGATATAGTTATACTAATATTAGCCCTAGCACAGACACAGTTATACCTGTATAAAGGTGCCTTACACCACAATAGCTTATTCTTCTTCCCAAACTAGAGTAAGCTATACCGGTATAAGCACATTTATACCAGTAAAATTGTCTCCACACTGGGGGGAGTGAGGAGGTAGGGGGGTGGAATTACCATTTTAATCTGTACCAGTATAATTAAAGCAGCAAAACTTTCTAATATAGACAAGCTCTTAGTCTAGGTTTGTGAATAAAATATCTTCACTCTAACCGGGTTCCCCAGTAGGGTGTATGTATAGTACAGCATACTGACTTCCTTACACTTGGTATTGAAGAAGAGATGGATGATATTTTACCATCAATGTTTTAATTAATGGATTTTTCTATTCAGAGGGAAAAAGAAGTGGCACTGACCAGCACCCATCAGCATAATCCTGATTGTGATATTTGGGTTCATGAGTATTTTACGCCATCTTGGTTCTGCCTGCCAAATAACCAGCCTGCTTTGACAGTAATCCATCCAGGTGACACCACAAGAGATGTTTTGGAAATGATTTGTAAGGTAAAGGTGCACTTTGAAATGAACATTTCAGTGAAAGTTTTTCATTTCCAATTTTTAGGCATTTCATGAACAAATCTGCTATACGGTGTTTAACAGACCAGTTGGACTTGAGGTGTAAAATCACAATAACTCTGAGTTGTTTAGTAAAATTACACCACATTGAATAGGAAACAAAATTCTTAAATTTAGTGTTTAGCTTTTTTAAAGAAACGTCTGTGTTTTTGTTAGTTGTCTTTTTCTCTTAAAATACTGCAGTGAATCTATAAACTGCCTTCACATGACATCCCCACCAAGCCCTTTACAATCCTTTCCAAGATGACACAACTGCATGTAATTCACCTCCTCCCCCAACGATGTCTCTATTCCCTTCCCCTGAGAAGCCACCCAAAAGAACTTCCTGCTGCTGAAAACCCGCATGATAGGGGATGCTGCCTTCTTCGTTCCCATTACCAACCCCACCTGCTTCCCCCTGACAGAGCTAGCTCCTGCCAAACTCTCATGTTACCTACCTCTCCCATACAAGTGTGATGACATCACCCATTTCCCAAATTGCTAAGTAGCTCCCAGTTTTCAGGTGTCATCCATCTGCCAAATAAGGAGTGTTCTGAGAGCTAAAGCCAGAACTTCAAAAAGAATATGAAGTCACTGGAATAAAAAAAAAAAAGTTATCTGTGTTTATTCATGTTGCAAAGTCAGTTTCATTCAGTGTGAGGAAGGGGAGGAGAGAAGGAAACTACATCCATATACTGGAAACACACATTTACTTTTCAAAATAAATAATTCAGATAAAAAATTGGGTAAGCTTGGCTATTAAAAGCTTCCAAAGCTTTAAACTTCCAAATCTCAGGAAATGAAGTTTATAGCTTTGGTGAATCTAACCCATACTCTCAGTGCTAGTGCCCAAATAAAGCATTCTACTAACCAGCTAACTTGCAAACTAAAACTAACTTGCAGAAACTTAAATGCTGTTCTGTTCTGGGGCTTCTTTTTACTTAAAACATCAAGTTCTATTAACAATTTAACTTTGGGGAGTTTTAAAGCTATGTTGAGTATGCTTCTAAAGAGCTGGAAGGTGCAAAGAAAGGCATTTGTTTTGGGTAATTATACACTGTACTCAGCTCACTGCCAGGTGCACTTCTAAAGACTGCTGCAGCTTCTGAAAGCTCCTCATTGTAGTCAGGGAGAGATGACATTTTTAGGAGAGAGACATAATAGGGAAGTTGGGTGATACACTATTAGTAATGATTTATTTTTAGGGCTGATATTTTCCTTCTGGATAAGAGTGATTAACTCAGTGGGTCAGATCCTCAGCTGGTGTAAATTGGTGGAGCTCCACTGACTTCAGTTTACACCAACTAAGGATCTGATCCGTGTTGCATTTTTGTGGTTTGGGGTTTATTTAGAGCTAATATCTGTTTCCTTCCTTTCCATAATAGTTGTCAGTCTGGAAAATACTGATGGATGCATTCTTTTCTATAACATTTAATAATCAATCTCTTTCTTCTGTCTCTTGCATTCAGCTCTTTCTTTTTCCTTTTACTATCTGATCCACATCATTTCACATCAGTTTGCCATCTGCCATCTGAGAAACAGTCAAGTTCTGGTATAGTAAACATTTCAAGATCTACATTTCATTTAAACCTCTTCATGTTGTAGATGTAGTTAAGACTATCCATGTCATTAAACTGATCTTAAATATTCTATCCGATAATTCAAAATGCAGTAGAATATTTGCAGAATAATGCATTCTTCTTGCTAATGCTGCTGTTTGTTTGTAATCATCGCGTTTTAGGGTTTTTAAAAATATTTTTAGTATTTGGGCTTATTTTTAAGATGGTTTGGTTTTCTCTAAGATTTAACAAGTAATGTCATTTGGAAGCCAAGAAAAAAACATCAGTTTATGTGTGTGTATTTAAGTATTTCATACTAACACGTATCTATGTAAATTTATATATAAGTATAGATAGATATTTGTATAGTGACTGTATGTTTCCAAAAGGTGGGGACTTGTATCTCCTGAAGTGAATGAAGTGCCATTCTGTAAGCCCAATGTATCTGCCAAGGCTAATACATTTTCTAAGAAATGCCATCTGGATCAAAATATATGATCAAGATTATCAATCAATATCAATAATCTCTTCTATTTCTTCTGCAAATTATCAAAATCAGGGACCAACAATTTTGTCCTGTTTTCTGTCCTCAAAATCAATTAGGAGGAGAAATTTAAATTGACACTGCTCCAAGACAATATTCTGCTAGTGGATTTTTTTCATGGTTTCAATACTGCATTCAAAATCTCTCCATTTGCCTCAGTCCTAGTCTTTGAGATGGTGAGCAAAAAGGTTATGCTTCTAATCAAACATCTCCAAAATGACCTGCATGAAGATAGATACACTTACAATTTTCTTTGGGCCTGATTAGGAACCCACTGAAATAAGTAGAAAGGCTTTCATTGACTTCAGTGAGCTATAGATCAGACTGTCCATGGGGAAAGTTGCTATGGTAAAATGATAGCAACCCCAAGAATTAACATATACACTCAGTGATTTCTATAGGATTTCTGAATAGTGTTCAGGCAAATTGAAACATCATTTATAAAGATATTTCTTGGAATAGGAAGAAATCTAGTATTGCTGTTTGGAAGCTACAAACACACAGAAGCGTGGGCAGTATACTTCTCTTTGGATCCTAGACTCTATTAGATTCCATTTAACGTCAGGCTAAATCTTGTTGGCATGTCATTCTGTCAATAACTGCCAGGCAGACATCTCTGATGTTGAATGAGCTGCAGAATGTACACAAGGCACAAGAGATCGCAGAATGACAGAGATGGCTACTGGGTCATCTATTCCATTTCTCTGTCAGGACATTGTTTTTTACCGATAGTATACTTTTGTGCTGCTTTGTCCAGTTTTGTTTTAAATGTCTTACACAATGGGGCATCTATCCGTTCCATATCCAGTCTCACATTGAGATTTATCAGAGAGCCCCCTGATTGTAAATCTAAATTTTCAGATCACTCTCAGAATACAAGGCAGGTGTATACATGTATTTTTATTGGATTCGAGGTCCAGACACTGTTTAATGTGGCAGGTTTCTCATCATTGACTCCTCTGATAACTGGTGATAGTAGATTAATCTGACCAGAAACTAACGTCTGGCTGATTTATTAATCTGCACAATTAAAACAACCATGCTTCTCGTGTGTGTGTGTGTGGTAGTATAAATAGGCTGCAAATAAAATGGCAAACTGATAAATGCTGATCTCACAAAAGTTTTGTTGGAATGAGGATGTCTTATTTCGCTATTTTTATTTTGTGGTAAACTTCAAATTGTTTTTAATTAACTGATATATTGTCTAAATTACAATGGTTGTCTGATTTGATACTCAGTTTTCTGTAGTGATAATTTCATCTGTTTAAATTAGACAGATTTAGATGTAAAGTCTGATTTAATTAGTTGTGAATAATATTTGTTTCAAATGGGGTCCTTTTTCAGTGTGTGAATCTTTCCGGGTTCTAGATATTCACTGCAGAGTCCATAAATGAAAAAAACCCATAGGCTGATATTTAAATTGTTCACAATAGCTATTTGCTGTGCATTATTCATTATGTATGATGTGTGGTTCTTCACCTAAGTCCTAGGGTATGTCTACACTACAGGATTAATCCGAATTTAGATAATTCGAATTTGGGAAACAGGTTGTATAAATTCGATTGTGCGCGGCCACACTAAGCACATTAATTCGGTTTTTAACCACATTAATTCGGTGGTGTGCGGCCACACTACCCCATTACTTTAACCACAGTAATTCGGTGGTGTGCGGCCACACTAACCCTAATTTGAATTAACAAAATCGATTTAGGCGCTACTCCGCTCGTCGAGGTGGAGTACAGAAATCGATTTTAAGTGCCCTTTAATTCGAATTAACTGGCTCTGTAGTGTGGACGGGTGAAGGGTTAATTCGGATTAACGCAGCTAAATCCGAATTAAAGTCGTAGTGTAGACCAGGCCCTAGAGTGTTGCTTCTGCTTTGTGATTGGGTAGCTGAAATTTTTACAGCACTAGAATAACAAATAACAAATTATGCAATTCCTGTACAAATTTTCAGATCAATCATTGTACTAATATCTGGGAAACTTTTGGGATTTGTGACTATTTTCTGAATACAAACGGTGAATAATAGGCTCCACAAATAACAGTGAGGGATGTACTTGCCTCTTATATTTGTGAATCACATCTGGTGCTAGTCAACAGCTTATTAACTTTGCAAAGTAACTTTTGAATGCATCCTTTGTATTTGTCATTGCCCTAATGCATTTTGATTACACACTGGGTTAACCTCAGTTTGATTTAAGGTTATTAACTGTGCAGAGGAAAGGTCATTACCATCTCCCAGGTCAAATGCCATACCCGCAGCTAACCATAACGTCTTTAAAGTGACATAGGGTGTTTCCACTGGGAAGTAATCCAGTGTGCATCTCTAGAGTCATCCTCGTGCTTTTTTAAGCTAGCATACTATGTGCTGTTTACAGTCTAAAGTACTGAGGTGGATATTTTATGCATAATCTTGCTTGCAGACTTATCACAGAATGCCTCAATGTTAAACTATGCAAAGGTTCAGAAAGAAACTACTTTCATGTTGTATCTATCTCTTTGTTAGCCAGAATATATTTTCTTCTTTGTCTTTTTTTTAAATGTACTTGCATACAGGAAGTATGGTCTAATTCCTTTGCATTAGTAATACTGTGCTCAACATCTCTATAATAATATGGAGTGGGTGAGGATAGAATTGCCAAATAAGCAAAATTAAAGGTGGTACTTAGAGTAATAGCATTACCTATGAAATACCGATAAGCACTTAGGTGAAAATTTCTTATTTGGAAGGGGAGGAGAAAGAAACGTTCAGACTCTATTTAGGTTACAAAATTTTCACACCTCTTATGATAGAGAACTTTTTTTTCCCCTGGTGTCATCATCTATTTCTCCTTAAACATGTGTGGTTTTGTTTTATTGTATATAACTGTAGTCATTGTCTTTTCTCTCTTGTCTCCTCTGTTTATTGCAGACATATCAGCTGGATCATTCAGCTCACTTTCTGCGTCTTAAGTTCCTGATAGAAAACCAGATGCAATTTTATGTACCAAAGCCAGAAGAGGACATCTATGAATTGGTAATGCTAATTGCCGAACAGTGTTAAATGATACTATTAGTTTACAGGCACTATTAGCTATTCACTTGCATTAATCAAGGCAATTTTAAATCCAGATGCAATTATCTAATATTTGTAGTGCATGGAGTTAGGCTTTTTGATTTTGTAGACCAAAAATCACCTTGTAGTTACAGTGCCTTGCAGTCCATAACAAACAGCCACGCCATATAAACGACCTTACTTGCATCCTATAAAATAATCTCAACAAGTATTTCCTCTTGTAGACGGAGTGGATTTGTATTCGCTGTGTATGTAATAAAATCACAGTCACTGGTGGTAACCACTATATTTAATGTTGAATTTGAACTTCCACTCTAATCCCCCTTTTTTCTAACGTTCCTAATTTTCGGTTTGCTCAAAGAAATCTCTTTTGTGTCAAAACATTCCATACTTAGACACTGCTCAAAGATGATTTTTTCCCCCCTGTTGGGCGGGGGTGGAGTTTGAGGTAAAAAGGCTCTGGAGTAACTCAAATGGTATCAAATTGCTTTCCTCCTATGTTTCAATTGGAATATTTGAATTTGCATATCTCAAAAACTGCTGAAGTAAAAAAATCAGTTAAAAAACCCCCACACCCCTGTCAGTTCAGGATGCCTCTGTTAATGGTACCTTACTTAAGGATGTGTTGGGATGGAACAACACCCTCAACCTCCACCACCATTATCACCCTTAAAACATAATAGAGAAATTAAATGAGGGGAAATAGCATTAATGGCACGTTAGAACTGAGAAATTAAGCACTCAAAAGTCAGGAAACTCAAATGTTAAGGAGCCAGATCCTGGCCTTCACTGCTTAGAGGGATCAAAACAGCCTTCTGGGAAATTCCCCCAGCGCCAGGGTAGCATAGGGCTGATGTAGCCATCCAACATTCTATGAAAAATAAAGCCCTGATCCTGCAGCACTTATGCATAGTGCTTAACTTTAAAATCTTAATTTGAAATCAGTGGGACTATTCACATGCTTAAAGTTCACAATGCACGTAAGTGTCTGAAGGACCAGGACCTAACCTATCACCAGAAGGACAGCAGTGCACGTGTCGTATTGTACATGTGTATGCTTGCTAGAAAATCTTTGTGATTATTTTTATTTAGGTGTTTCTTGAAGAGATCCTCTTGCAGTTAACTTATAATAAAATTGACTAATGCCTTCAGTTTTGTAGTCTCTCAAATAGCTATTTACAGGGTTATTTAATATTAATGTTGCCTAACCCCCCTCTTTCCTTCTAATCAACAGCTTTTAAAATCTATTCATTTAGAAAAAGTTTAATAGAATTTCTGAGGCAGCTAAGATGTTCTCTTTTCTTTCATCATAAACTAGGTGATTTTTCAATCAAAATTAGAGATTTGAAATCTATATTTTCAAAAACATCATTTTATAATGTAAATGAAGTAATTATATTCAAACATTTTTTTAAAAAAGCCCATGGAGGCTTGTAACTCTGAGGGTTTTTTTTTAATGTTAGCTGTGCTACAGGGTAGTTGCTTTTTATTTTGTATTTGTTTTTAGTGCTTTTAGTGCTTTTTAGAGCAAATAAGCATGTCAGGTTTCTTTTGGCTGGAATCTGACATGCTAAACTGCTTTCCTTTCCATCTGATTTAGGTGTTACTGTTCTGTAAAGTAATGCATGGCTTTAATTGGGAAACAAGGGACTGTGTAGTAAAGGCCTGAGCGTTGGGTTGGAGCGAGGGAGAAGGCATCAGGAGTTACAGGAAGGGGCGGGGAGGGAGGGGAGGGAATCAAAGCTTTAGAGGAAAATGGCATCTGTGCAAGGACATGAAAGGCTTGAGAAGAGTTAAAAAAGCTACTGGAGATGGCAATGCCTTGATCTTTTGGAAACATTGGGAGCTGAGAGGGAATCTGACTGGAACAAAGAGGAAACACTGCCACCTAGAGTTGGAGATTGGGCTTGCCGGATAATGACATGGTGCCATGCTGTTGTTCATGGTATTACAAGAGAGTATAACAAATCTTGTAAGAGGCTCTTGAACTGACTGCAGTATAAAAATGTAGATTATTAAATCTCTTCTTTAAGATGCCCCTCTGCTTGTGCTCATCCATTGAAGCATGACAACTCTGGGCTCCTATTTAGTCCGTGAGGGGACACTACAGCGGGATAAAAGACCTACGGCTTGGCCACGGCTGGCCCAAGTCAGCTGCCTCAGGCTCACTGGGCTCGGACTGCAGGGCTAAAAATTGCTGTCTAGAGGTTTGGGTTTGGACTGGAGCCTGAGTTGTGGGACCCTGCGAGGGAGGAGGGGTTCCAGAGCTCAGGCTCCAGTCCAAGCCTGAATGTCTACCCCGCAATTTTTCAGCCTGAGCCCCATGAGCCCATAGAAAGCCCCACCTCCTCTCCATGGGCCAGATCCTCAGTGTGTGTAATTCATCGGCGCTGAGTTGAAGTTAATGCAACTATGACAGTTTACATCAGCTGAGGGCCTGGTTCCATGTCTTTAGAAACCCCTTGCTGAGAAAGTTGCTGTGGAGCAGTACTCTGTAGTCTGCAGACAGTGTAGCGTTCACATGAGTATTTTCTGTGCAGCCTTCCCTACTCCCACATAGATCCATGCCAGTCACACTTTGTTTCTGGCCTTTTATGCTGGTCAGGATTTCCTCTTTGGTTTAGATGGCACAGTTCATATTGAGGAAAGGGACGAGAAACACTTTATGTTGTGAAAATATCCCAGTTAAGGAATCTGTAGTAAACTTGTTTTTAGGTGGCATCATTTCAATGAAGGTTATTTACATAATGATTTAAATAACTTTTTTTAAAATCTTTGATTTAAATCAGGTTGAGGCTTTGTAAAACTAATTTGAATTTTTCTACTATTGCAGCTTTAGATGATAATGAACAAGATTGTAAATGCTGCTGCTGCTTCTTTTTAAAACAAACAAACAAACAAACATCACTCCTAGCAGGGTCTCTTATTTGAATTTTTTAAAAACTGCCATAGGCAAAAATCAAAATATTGATAATTAAGGCTCAGATCCTGCAAGTATTTAACCAGATACATAGCTATACTTAAAGTTCAGCATGTGATTCTATCATATGATTCTATGTCAGCGGTTCTCAACCGGGGGTCTGCAAGCCCTTTCGAGGGGGCGCGGAGCCCTGCGGCCGAAACCCAGTGCCCCGAGCCCCAGCGCTGAAGCCAGGAGTGGCGCGGGGCTAAAGCTGGTGGCCCCGCTGCCCCAAAGCCAGGAGGAGGGCGGGGCTGAAGCTGGCTCCCCCCCCCCCCCCCCAGCCAGGAGCAGCACAGGGGTGAAGCCGGTGGCCCCCCACCCCAAGCTCGGAGCGGCGTGGGACTGATGCCAGCACCCTCTCAAGCCCCCGAAGCCGGGTGTGGTGGAGCTGAAACTGGCAAACCTCCCCCCACAAGCCAGGACTAGCTGGGGGGGGCTGAAGCCTGGACCCCAGGGCCCGCCCCCCCCCCCCGAAGCTGGGAGCCGCACTGGGAGCCCTGTTCCCCACCCGTACACAGCCCCTAGCTACCCCCTTCCTGCACCCTGAGCTACTCCCCTCACTTCATACAGCCCCAGCTACCCCCGTCCCTGCACCCTGTGCTACCCCCTGCGCGCACACAGCCCCTAGCTACTCCCTCCCTGCACCCTGAGCAATGTTCAAACTTTTTGAACTGAATACCCTCTTGGAGTCATAATTTTTGGTTGTGCCCCCTCACAGCTCAGACAGGCTGGGTGGCCTCCTGAGTGAGTCAGGGGATGGAGGTGGCGCTCCCTCCCTGGACCTGGCTGTGCGGAGCTGGCTCGAGCCCCGCCAGCTCCCCCCCCCCCCCCCGCAAGTAAAACTATGCCTATGCCCAAGGCCATCCTCCTACCCCCTGCCAGCATAGAGCCCCAAGTCCTTTCCCCCCACCCCCTGCTCGGCCTGGTGTTTTTATAGCGGGGGGTGGGGGGTGACTCAGTAAGAAAAAGGTTGAGAACTCCTGGTCTCTGTGCTTAAACATTTATAGCACCAGGGGGCTAAAATTGTATTTTTATTAAAAATACTTAGTGCATAAAACCTTAGTCACTCCCATACAGATTTGCATCAGCATTAACAATGTAGTTATTTAGACAGTTGATATGTTCGCAAACTTATTGTGAATGTTTTTCTACACACAGGCCAACATTTACAAATACAGGAGCTTACAGTTAGGCTGCTAATCCTGCATTTAGGCATCTGAGGGTGGCATGTCTTGAAAGAGAGAAAGGATGTTCCAGTGGTTAGGCCTAGAATGTGGAGGACCCGGGTGCAATTCCCTACTCTGCCACAGACAGCCTGAGTTACCTTGGCTAAGTCACTTATAGGGCCAGATTTACAAAGGTTTTTAGGGACCTCGTCGGAATGTCAAAAGCTGATTTCAATGGCAGTGAGCTGCCTACTTGCTTTTGAAAATCCCATTAGGCACTAAGCTGCATTTTGAGATATCCAAATTCCTTTGTAAATCTGGCCCTTAGCCCCTCTGTGCCTCAGTTCTCCATCTGTAAAATGGGAATAATAGCACTGCCCTGCCTCACAGGAGTGTTGTCTAGATAAATACATTAAAGACCATGAGGTGCTCAGACCCTATGGTAATGGGATGTGGAGGATATACGTGACATAGACAGAAAGAAAGAAAGAAAGAAAGAAAGGCATCTGACTGATTTAAAAGCACAAGTCCCATTGAGTTCAAGTTGCAATCCCTAGTAGGTGGAGTATAGCCTGGTTGAAGCCATTTCAGTTTTGTTTACTTGCGGAAATTGATAACACCAGAAGGTGGTGTTCCTTGCACATATAATCATTTTTGTGTTTTGAGTTTATGGTGTTCCCCCAGTAAGGATGTTAATAATAATAATAATACCTAACTAATTTTAAGATAGAGCTTGATAAATTTATAAATGGGATGATATGATGGGGTTACCTGTGATATGAGGAGACTGGACTTGCTGACCTAAATGAGCATTTCAAGTGTGAAACTTTGTAGTAGAGAAATCTCTCTGTCAGATGTGATATTCTACTAGCAATTAGGAAATAAATAAAATAAAATAAATCCACTTCAGCAATTTCAGGCTATAAAATGGGGAAGAAGTAAAGAACGGGCAACATGTAAATAAAAAATCGGATATAAAATTTAAAAAATAGTCTCAATACAAATAATGATTTAAATCTATTTTTAAATCAGAATTCTTACACACCCTGAATTTCCCCAGACTATTAAATAGAAATACCTGGGGGCCAAACCCTGCAGTCCTTGTGCACTCAGAACTTTACTGGTGGATGGACATTGGCATATAACCACTTGCATGCAGGCAGTGCTAGAAATATCACATTCCTCTCTTTTAATCACAATCCAGTGTTTCTAAAAATAAAGCACAGTGGCTCCAGCAATACATTTTACAGGTGTAGGGAAGGCTGCAGTAAATAAATGACCATGGTTCCCCTTCTGCCCCTTTAATTAAAAAGAAAGATCTGCTCAGAATGGTGACAAACAGTACAACCTTTTGTGATAATGGATTTTTTTAAATATTTTGTCTGTTCAGTTATACAAAGAAATTGAAATCTGTCAAAAAATTACACAGCACATTCAGATTGAGAAGTCCGATACAGCCTCTGATTTTTATGGTAAGTTTTCTTCCTGATTTGTTTTTGTTTTTCCTATCAAATCCTGGTGTAAACATGCTCTTATTTACAATTCATTAAAACACCTTAAGGGACTGTTGAGCAAAATAAAAAAAGCACCTCTGACTCCTGTGTCATCCAGAGCAAGAGAAACCATGAAAAGCCGGATTGGAGCTGGATGGATTTTATTTATTTTTTTGTTAACAAACTGAATGCAAAGTCCACACCGGCACATGAACTGTAGCATGTGCAGATCGCTCATGAAAGTTAATGTTTTCTTGTTTGTGTAGCTTCTCAGAACATACTGTGCAAAATCCTTGTGATTAAGAATGTGGCACAGAGATATGGAGCCACGGAGTGCTTTTGTCAGCGGGAATGGTGAAAAACAGAACCTTGTAGAGCAGAACTCCCCTCTCCCAATAGCCATGTGTTATGTTAATGTTTGTATTATAAGATAAATTGTGGCTTTGCAGTAAGTCTCAAGTGACAGTGTGTTGTTGCACTGCTGCAGGAGCAGATGGGGAAGCAGATTGTGACTCTGGGCTTGCGTACACAGGGTGGTAGTACACTCCGGTGGGGTGCACGTTCCAATGCACACCAATGTGTTGCAAACTAACTGGCCCATGTGAACCTTGCTGGTGTGCACTAAAAGTTCCCTAGTGCGCATTAACATTAGCCCAGAGTCACAGCCTACCTCCTGGTTAACCTGCTGCTCCAAGTGAAAAGTATCCAGCACCATCTCTATGCATGATGTATCACATGTCCCCCAATGCATTGGGACCAAGGGGAATGGACCCTTGTCCCCCCCATTTCTGGCTTCCTCCAGTGTCTTCCTTGCCCGTGTGTGGGGGTTATATAGTGGCCCTTCAGAGGATGCACTCCCCTATATGGTGCTACCCACAGCATGGGTAATCATCTCAGAGAAGTAAGGAAGCCCCTTGTGCCCCTTTACTTCCCTGCCCAAGCATCCGAGACAGGTCACAATCTTGTCCAGCATAGGCGGGCTTTGAATACACGAGTCTGGCATCCAGTGAAGTCTATAGAAGCTCAGTGCATCTCTGAAGCCGGAATATGCCCCATAATATTAACACATTTATAAAGAGGGGGGAAATACTCTGTATATCATTTTAGCAAAATCTCTGTTGTCTTCTCTGTTGTCTTATCTGTTTTTTCAGCTTTTTAGTATTCAAAATTACAAGCCTTTAGATTGGCAAGATTGCCCTTTGGTCAAGCAATTACAGTATTTTTACATTTCTTTTGCAGTCTACCCCCCGGGCAGCCGATCTGCATCTTTTAATGTTTATCCAAATATTCTGTTTTAATGAATAGAATAATTTTGAATCCCAAAACTGATTATTATACAGCTGTAGGCCATTTTGAATGTTGAGCTCTGGTGCAAAGCTGCAATACTGGCTATTTGAAAACTAAAGATTTAAGACATACATATTAACTAGCACAATTATGACCCCAGGTTCAATAATTATGTTGTGCCTGGGAAGACTTCAATAGTTAAGGGCTTGTCTTTATTCCCTTTTGGGTTTATTTAGCGGCAGGAGCGTAAAAAAGGGGAAAACAATGAAAACAAACTATTGTAAAATAAAATGATCAGTTGAGCTGTTTTGAGGCAGGAAATGTGTCTTATGGGTGGGCCTGATCCTGCAGACAATTAATACCCCTCATAATGCTTACTGCACTCATTGAAAGAAATAGCAAAACTCCTTTTGACTTTAATGGGAGCAGGATCGGGCTCTGAATAAGGCCTGGGTCCTGTGAAAATAATATTAAGTGATGTTGTAATATTAAGCCTATATTGAAATGCATGCATACGAGAGACAAGAGCATTTGCAAGTGCATTTGAATTTTTAATGCTTGATGTTGCCTTTATGTAGATTAACATAACCTTTGCAATTTTAACAAAGTGCTGACTTTTACAGTCCTACCAAGATCATGTGCTTAAGTTTACATGCAGTGAGTAGTCCTACTGACCTCTCGCAATATGAAAAAAAAACTAAGCATGTGTGTAAGCCTTTATAGCATTGGGACTCTAAACTTTGCTGTCTTAACAGAGATATTTTTTGAATTTCCTAGTTTTTTAAAAACCATAATAATTAAAACAAATCCGTAGTGTGGCAACACTGTAGTCCCAAATCAGGAAAGCATATAAGCACTTGTATAAGTGCTTCCATGAATAGGGATGCTTTCCTGAATTGGAGCCTATGTTAGTTAGATAGTAATAGAATGCACCTATGCAGGATCTTAAATTATTGTATTGAATGAGGCAGTGCTCCTACCACCTTCAGTGTGCTCTGTAAAAGACTGCTTCCAAATTATCACGTGCTTTCACTACTGTGCTTCATTCAATCCAAAGCGAACTTACTGCACATTTTTAAGATTTTAACACTATGTACCAAAATTCCATGTGCCTTATGCAGCCTGCTTGAGAAAGTGTTATTTAAAGAAGTGTTGTCATTACAGAAATTGTAGGCAACATTAACTGTTGGTATTGCTAGAATTCCAGCTATAATCATCATCATAATTCTTGTACACTTTTAATCTTCTTACAAACTGTTAATTAATCCTGACAGTGCCTTTGTAAGGTAGGAAAGTGTTCCTATCTTCATGGAACAGCTAGAGAATCAAAGGCAGAGAGGTTAAATGACTTCGCTAAGGTAAAGCAACTCAAGGCAGACAAACCCAGCTCCCCAAGCAAAATGGTTGAGAGAAACTCTACTAAGGCCTGGTCTACACTACACAGGTCAATGTAAGCTGCCTTGCATCGACCTAGCTGTGGAAGTGTCTTCACTTAAATTTGGCTCCCGCCAACGCCTCTCTATGCCGATTTAGTAACACCACCACCCTGAGCAGCGTAGAGTTACAGTCAATGTAATTAAGTTGACACAGTGTCAGTGTAGACACTGCGTTGCTTACTGTCATTATTACTGGCTTTCAGAAGCCATCCCACACTGACAATACGGTCGATACAAGTGCTCCTGGTAAGGACGTGCACCACCGACACAAGGAGCCAAGCATGCACACACACAAGCGATTTAATAACTGCAGTGGCTGTATGCGACGTAAGTTAGGTCGACATAATTTTGTAGTGTAGAGATGGCCTACAGTAAACTGCAGAGTTTCCAGCTGAACTTGTCCACTTTCACCGGGTTCTCTCTGGAAGGGGACACTATAGCTCATAAACAGCTCACAAGTATCTCATCAATGTCTTGGTCCCATCTTTCAAGAGCCATGTTATAGGCTATGTGTTCACTGCAGCGTTGGCTGATCTACACTTGAGTTAATGCCTCTGGAGTTGGTCTAGCTTGAGCACACGTTGCAAAATAACACTTGAGCTGCACAGAGTGATTGGACTAGCAGCTGGTGTGTTCTGCTAACTCGTGCTGTAGCCTGGATGGGTCAGTTCACTCAGGTTAAATGCACTGCCACACTTGAGTTAAGGGGTTTTGTGACTGGATGGGACTTGAATTAACTCTGCAGTGAGGACAAGCCCATAGTTACCGTTTCTTTTTTCCTGGCCGTTCTTCAGTTTATTCAGAATTTCTCTCCCCACTAACCTTGGTGCATGAAGTGAGCTTGACAGATTCCATTTATATTCCAAGTTGAGGAGCCCTGCTTCTGGTCTCCAAATTGTCTGTTAAGTGATAAATGGCCATATGCCACAGGCCTGTGGCCTGGCCCCTATTTTTTTAATGATGAATGAAAGAATAACTTGCCATCCATAAACATCAATTTGAAGGGAGTCAGAGTCAGAATGGGCTCCCAGTACATCTGCTTCCTCTTGACTGATGGCTGATTGCATGTCAAACAAGCATCTCTCCCTAGAGATTCATAAAAGTTTTCTTTGAAAAAAAGAATAATACACATCTAGGGTGCCATGAAGTTTCAGAAAAGCAAATGTCCTTTTTTAGGTAAGTCTCAATAGTAAATAAATAAAACAAATTTAATAAAATACATTTTATTTTATACACACATTAGAGCTGACATTATATTAAATCCAAGTAATGGATAAAGAAAATCACCAATATCAAATATAGTTGTGTCATTTGCACGCTTAAAATTAAGTCTGTGTCAGTATTTCCATTATAAATCTCTGGTTTGCAGGTTTATAACTTAGCCATAAAAGTGTGCACTGAGACTTGGTGAATAACAAGTCATGCCAGCAGCAGCTGAGAAAAGAAAAAAAGGCAGCATTTTACAAACCAGCCCAGCCCAGGAAATTCAAAAAGTAAAAGCTGACATTCTGCTTGAACAGGCACTATTATGCCTTGTGTGAGTATCAGCCATAACTCTGAATTTCCTGGCCTTTGTTGGTTTGGGACACAAACCATAACATTATATACATTTTGTCTGCAAATATCCAACTTCTTGAAGTGACCTTTTGTGGCAAGACAGTTTTAAGCACATTCCAGCAATTTACAGCTGTGGCCTCCCCAAATAAAACTTGAATGATTTATGTAAATGCAAAAATTCAATTCAGCTTTTTAAGTAACTTATTTATTTAGTAATTTTCCTTTTCAGTTTTTTAAAGCTTTAATACTACCCCTCACCCCCTGAAAAATTGGGCCCCAATTCTGAAAAGCCCATTACTCACATGGATAATCCTTACTCACAAGTAGACTTCTTGAATACTGCTATGGAACTACTTGCATGAGTAAAGGATGCTCACAATAGGATTGGGTACTGCTTTATCAAGGATTTGGCTTATTGTGGAAAAGAGTGCCCTCAGATATTGTGCATGAGATGTCTCTTGTGGTTTTTATATAACTAATTCTGAAGATGTTTTAATTGTGTCGCTTGGTATTTCTGTAGGCTTTTCTCTCTCTTCTGTGGAAGAAGAAGGGTTTCGTCGGCTTTATGTGAACCGTGTAAAAGAGACAGGTCTGGCTTTCAAGAAAGGTAAAAAATACTGGAAGACTTCTACCAAAGTTAAAATAGTCTCATTGTTGTTGTTATTTTATTATTGGTATTGCAGTAGCAGTTAGGAGTGCCAGTCATAGACCAGAAGGACTCCATCGTGTTAGGTGCTGTACAAACAGAACGAAAAACCTGTGCTTGTCCCAAAGAAGTGTTTGGAAGGGCCCCAGATACCTTAGCACAGTGGTTCTTAATCTGTTTATCATGGTGGGCCACATATGCGGCCCACAAAGTGTTACCTGGGCCACTGGTTGAGAACCACAGTGCCCCCCACCTAGCCCCTCCCCACAAACCCCTATGCTCAGTGTCCTCTGCCCAGAGACCCCTCCACAGAGTGGGGCCAGAAGTGGAGAGCTGGGTGGGGGGCAGGGACCCTGTCTCCAGACCCTGCTGTGTGGGGACCCCTACCATGTGGGGCTGGGGGGCAGCCAGGACCCCGACCCCATTATGTGTGGCCGGGTGGCAGCCAGCTGCCCAGAGCCCGCCGCGCAGCTGTGAGCCCGGAGCCCGCCATGCAGCAGGGCAGCTGGGAGTCCAGAGCCCGTGGCCTTTAGCACACAGCTGAGCTGGGCCGCAGCTGTGTGCTAATTGGGCCACATGCGGCCCACGGGTTGAGAACTGCTGCCTTAGCATATGTCTACCTCCCCGTCCAACCTACGGAATGATTTGGGATTGACTACAGTATATGTGCAGTCACCCTTCATTCTGAACTGCTTTTCTGCCCATCCCTTCTCTAAGGGTACGTCTACACTACGAGATTAATTCGAATTTAGATAATTCGAATTTGGGAAACAGATTGTATAAATTCGATTGTGCGCGGCCACACTAAGCACATTAATTCGGTTTTTAACCACATTAATTCGGTGGTGTGCGGCCACACTACCCCATTAATTTTAACCACAGTAATTCGGTGGTGTGCGGCCACACTACCCCTAATTCGAATTTACAAAATCGATTTTGGTGCTACTCCGCTCGTCGGGGTGGAGTACAGAAATCGATTTTAAGTGCCCTTTAATTCGAAGTAACTGGCTCCGTTGTGTGGACGGGTTAAGGATTAATTCGGATTAACGCAGCTAAATCCGAATTAAAGTCGTAGTGTAGACCAGGCCTTACATAGCAGGATCACCATGTACTGCAGCGAGAAAGACAAGTGGTCCATAAAGCCACTCTAGAACTGATACTAAGAGATGAAGAAATAAAATAAATGGCACATCTTCACTCCAGTGGCAGAGATCACTGTCCCTAGTTTTGCTTTCAGCCATTTCAGGAAGCATGGCTGCTCTGAACCTGGGATGTAACAGAGCTGACTAGGCCAGAGAACTGACCCAAGGGTGTAATCAGCTAAGAGGATTTCAGTAGTGTTTTTGGAGGACTCTACATCTCTTTCAGAATCATGATGATCCTCCACTCTTTTTTCCTGTCACTTTCCACTCCCCACTCTCTTCCCATATGAATGGCCACCATCTTTCTGGCCAGAGTGTATGAAGTTTCCTGCAAAATCCTTTAATATTTCTCCTTACACAATGCAGGCGCATAGGTAGGCAAACAAAAGGCTCTGGGGTTCTGTGGTGAGTCAAGGCAAATATAAAGGGATAGGGAAGGGAGGTCTGGACAGTCCTCCTTCAGCTTGGAAATTCTGGAAATATCAAGTGCAGTTTCCTGAATTTTACAAGATATTTGAGCAAGATTCTAGACAAAAAACAAGCAAACAAAGAAAACTGGGTGCATGCCTACTATGGATTTGGAATGCTAAACTAAGTTGTCAATAGGAAATTGGTCTTTTCAAAAGAACAGGGTCAACTTTAGAAAAAATCACACTTCTGTGTGAACATTTTTTTTACCTACTATTATAGTAAGTAAAACGTAAGATACCTATAACTGAGAGAGAAATAGTGACTATATTTCTCAGTTTGTACAGATGATAGGACTTTGTATAGTGAGTTGACAAATTGGAAAAAACGTTTGCTCTCTACTCTTTCAATTACAGTAATCTTAAGTATACTCAAAGTAATAATAGGTAAAGAAATTCAGAGAGAAGCATGTTTAATATTTCAAATTGATGATGTCCCTTAAATACATAATACAAATTCTAAGATACTTGATTATCTTTATAAAATAATGATATTTCATCCCATCTGACAAGAACCAAGGTTAGAAAGAGTCTATAAAGCCTCAATTGCAGCATTTATGGTCACACACATGTTAATGTGTTAACACTGTGACAGGGCATTAGTTAGCAGAAAAGAAAACGGAATAATGCTAAATGCTTGACCTGTTTTGTTCTTGTTTAGACTATGATTTTGCAGTCCATTTATTTTGAAGCTATTCTCATTTGTTTCATTTTATTCTGCTGTTAGTTTTGCAAATGAGTCAGTGCAAGTATAAGTTTTATCATGCAAAAAATAATGGCGAAGGGTGGGGAAGTGGTGAATATTATTAGGGCTGGTCAAATGATGAGAATTTTTATTGACAATTTTTTCCCCGTTTTAATCAATAAATTTTGAAGTTTGCAACTTTTGGACCGGCATTGTTCTTATAGCTATATGGTGCCCAGCACTACAGTATCTGGGCACAATTATATATGTTTAGGGCACATCTACATTGCAGCTGGGGTGTGCTTCCCAGCTCAGGTAGACAAACACACTCTAGCTTTGCTTGAGCTACCATGCTAAAAACAGCACAGGCGGCAGCTTGGGCTAGCCACCCGAATTCAAAACCACCTGGACTCCCTGGGTACATATGTGGGCAGCTAGCCCAAACCGCTGCCTGTGCTACCCCTGGCTACTCTGCTATTTTTAGTGCGCTGCATACCTCAGTTGGGAAGCACACTCGCAGCTGCAGTGTAGACGAACCCTGAGAAGTATCTTTTTTTTTTCCCCCCTAAAGAAGAACAAAGCTCCCACAGCCTCCTCTGACATCCCTCCCCATTTCACCAAATGTAAAGCCACTTACTTAAGCAGAATCAAATCTGGGCAGCTTATTTCCTGGAGGATGCAGCTGGATTCACAATGCAATTCTTAGGGGAAGTCTTGCTGAAAGAGCTGAGTCTTGCATCCTGCCCTCATGATGGCAAGACTCAGGGTCTGCATGATCTCCTATAGAGAGAACTCTGTGCTTAAACAGCTTCCACCAAGAACAGCTTGTCCTCTGACCCTGCAATTTCCGCTGTCCGTCAGCCTGAGCACCCCTTTCAAGTGCAGCTGACACATTGGGGTGTGGAGCAAGAGGTGATTTTGCAGATGAACAGGATGGAGCCTGGCTAGGGGTATGAAGATAAGGACCAGGATCTTGAAATCAGCCCAGTGCTGGCTAGGCAGCCAGTGCAGAATATTATTTATTGTGATGTGCTCAAGTCGGTCTGCATGAGATGCCAAACAGGTAGTGGTGTGTTGAACTAGCTTTCTTTTTCAGGTGGCCTCCAGGGCCAGTCCAAGGTACAGCATATTGCAGTGTCCTAGCCTAGCTACATTAATCAATGCACTCAATACCTCCAGAACAGATCACTGTGACATGCTTCAGCCTGGATTGACCCTGGAGGCCCCCCTGATAATGAAAGCTGGTCCAGCATGCCGCTGGCTGCCAGGATGTACAATCCGCCTGTTCAGAGTGAGGTCACATTCTCTGCTGGATCTTCAAAATGCTTCCGTTTGTCTATCATCACCACCTTTGTCTTTCCTGGGCTGAGTTGGAGCCAGCTGTTTTCTCTCCAGATTCTTATTTCCCTTAGACACTGGGACTACAGCTAGTGCACAAAATTGGATAAATACCATGAATAAATTTCCAAGCAATAAATTTAGCGTTAGAGGATTTATGTGATAGGATATCATATGTTTTCAGGACCAGGGAGGAGGCAAAATAAAGTCCTAAATCCAATTCTGTTTCAGTTAGGGACATTGCCTCTTTTCCTTAGCCATCGTAATGACTTGCCTCTTTCAATAAAGCATTCGTCAGTGTGAAGAAAATTAAATAAACGATATAGCTAATCCTGCTTTATAAAGAGAGTGTCAGCGATTCAGTCACACGTGTTCAGATGACTTTTACCGCAGGGATTGCACCATGAGAACACAAGGCACTCCAGTTCTGCCAGATAGGAGAGCTGTGAATAGTTGATGGGAAGAGACAACACAATGCTCAAACCAGCCAGTAAATCTTCCCGGCGTCTATCTATTGGAAAAAGCAGTTTTCCGTCATAAAATGACTTTTGCTACTGCAAAAATGGAAACGGAGACGCTAGAAAAGGCAGAACTGGGGAAATGCCCCAAATCCCTGTTTTTTTCCCATTTGACTATGAGCCTTATCACACCTGCCTAGTACTTCCCTAGTTCTCACCCTAAGGTTTTTGGCTAGTAATCCTCCTCCTCTCCCTTTTCTGTATTATACTCACTGGTTTGTAAATACTGAGGGTTAGACGGTGGCTCATCTTTGGTGGGCAAGGAAGGGCAGGAGCACAAGAACCCTTCTGCAGAGTCCAGGTGGAGTCCTCCTACACAATACCAGAGTGCTAGAAATCTAGAAGAGGAGGTCTCAGTGCAAGGGGTCGTGGCCATCTTGCTCTTTCCATATTGCTAAAGGGGAGGTGCCATCCCAGCTAAATGGAGGGGGAGGGGAGTCCTGGTATTGGGGGAGGGGAGTCCTGGTATTGAAAAAGATAAGATCCCCTGATCTAAGATGAATTATGGTGCTAGTCTGCATGAAAGGGTGGGGTCATGATTGGGCATCTCTCCCATCCCTTCCTGTGCACTGACCAGCAGAGAAGGGCCACCGTTACATGGCTTCTCCTCCTACCCACCCCTGCAATGCAGCCACTAATGTAAAGCCACAATCTTGCCCTAAACATTTTCTAACAGACACTCTCTGCTAAATGACTCCAGTTAATGATGAGAATTGTGATGTCTTGAAACTTGGAAGTTTGACTTTCTTGGGACAATTTACTTTAAAGTTAAAAATGTTTTTAGTCTTGAGGAATTAATTAGTGTCTTATTTCTATGATCCATTTTCTCTCATTCTAACCCCCAGGTCAATGTGAAGCAGGAAAGTAGATTCCTGTTCGAATTCATCCCACACTACTACTTTCTTCACCAATAATCTGGAAAGCTTTAGAAGTCTGAGTCTGTTTATAAGCAGTGTGTTCTGTAAATGCTGTGCATGGTTTTTCTCCTAGAAAATGATGTAAAGAAAAGTTTATTTCTTCACTCACAAAGGGTGTATGGTGGAACTCAGTGAATACACTGTAAATGTACCACATGGTGACAGCAAGCACAATGATACTATGGTGATGGGATGCTGTAGAAAACCCTAAGATAGATCTCTTCACAAAAATCAGCATCCATCAAGTTTCTGCATGTTTGGAATCATAAATGTTTATGTCATGTCTAGACATCACAGTTACTAGCACTTCATAAATAAACAGACTGAGGTCTTTGGGGTACATGGGCAACAGAAACTTACTGTGTGATACTTACCTGTTACTTTCTGTTCTGCAGGCCTTAAAGCTGGTGATGAAATTGTTGAGATTAACAAAAGAGGAGCTGAAGACCTGGATTCAACCATGCTGAAAGATGCCCTTGTTCAGCCTTCACTGTGCCTTACAGTGCGTACTTATCCTGAGATAGAGGGGGGGCAGAAGTTAATGCAACCACCCCCACGTCGCATGGAAAACCTGTCTGACTTGAGTGACAGTGCACTGATGTATAGCGGCAGTAACCAAGGTAACAATGTCCTTTGAGGAAATTAACATAAAATGGGTTCACTTTGGTTCCAACATACATCAGTGTAACTCCATTGACCACAGTGGAGTTACTCCTGATTTACACCTGTGTGAGATGAGAATCAAGCCCTAAACATTGTGGTTAGATTATCAACAGGAGCTTGGGAATTTATGACGTGACCTGTGGTTTCACTAAATTGCAACCACAAATTCCCTGGCTAGGTAGTGATTTTGTAGATATTTGGTCAGAGAAATGTGTGAGTTTTTGTTTGGCTTTTTAAATATGTAAATACCCCAAAACAAAAGACACTCTTAAGTGTGTTTATTTGTTTGATCTATTTTTTCAGAAGTTCATTTAAAAATGTGGTCAGAATAACATAAAATTGAGTGTTTTTTTATTTTCTTTTTTCTCCTTTTCCTGCTCTGAAGAAGGCAAACATGAAAGAAGGCTCCTAAAAACTGACCATGTTCGAAATTGTTAGCTAGCAGATAGAACACGAACAGGCATCAATAGTAGTTGAATGATTGCTTTTAAAAAGCAGTTGTGAGGATGAGGTGGGAATAATCGTAAACTCCATACCTGGGATTTTGATATTTGGCCACAAGATGTCACCCTTACACATATAAAATCACTTAATTTTCTTTCTTGAGGTAAGAGCATCTTGATCCCAGTTTGAGTAAGTTACTACCCTTCCAGTGCACGGCTTATAGGTCATAGGGAAGGCTAGAACCTTGTTGTCAGAATTTTTTCCCCATAGCAGGAAAATTGGGGAGGTGAGTATGGTTTTCCCTTTATTTCACTGTTGCTGAAGGAAGAGTAGGAATATCTCAATTTAAATTGGAGGAAGCAATAAAATAGCATTTCAGCAGATGGTTCAGAGGTGCTTACAGAAGTTTCAGTAACACAATTTTACCTTGTTAAAGTGCTTGCAATTGCCATATGCATCTAAAGCATGGTGTTAAAAATGTTTAAAACTGAACAACACACACATTCTAATTGGGAAGATTTTAGATTAAAGCGGGAATAGGGTTTGGGACCTACTTCAAAGGTTGAGGTTTGGAGGCAAGCATTTAGAGCTCCTCCATCACTTTCCATCTCTTTAGACATCAGTGGAAGAAAGTATAAAAGGTTCTTCCAAAGCTCTTATTCTTCTATGCATTATTTGGTTTTTACTATCTGAAACTGGATTGAAATGTAAGTTAAATAGAGGTACATTTTATTATTATATCTGGGATTGTAGCTGTGTCTCAGATTTTTGGTTTCAGCTCTGTGACTTCTTGTCCAAAGCAATCAAGTGTGAAATACCCATTGACCTATTTATTTGTATCCTAGCTGATTACTGCCAGCTTTGCTGGCTGGATAAATCAGCTCAGTGGTTTCTATCACATGCTTTACTTATAGCCTGTACACTTATATTTCTGTACTGAGCTAAAAGAAAATCCACCTAACACGGGAGTTTAACATTATTGGGCTCAGGATCTGGCTGGAACATTATGTTTATGTGGCTTTAGACGCTATACTTTACTGGAGCAATTTGCTGCATGTCATGCAGAGAGTGTGGGATGGAACTTTTACGAAAGGAGCTTTGGTAGATAATTCTGTTTATTGGGTCAATATTTTAGAATCTGATCCTTTTAGGAAGCCTTTAAAAATGTTGATATTGGATATTTTTTTACTGGTGTATGTTTGGAGGAGGGGGTTAATAGAAAACCAAACCAAAATTTCAGCAATTTAAACCCCGTTGGACCCACTGGCTCTTAGCCACTCTTGTTTCTTTTGTGATTAATTAGGCTGACTACTAAGATTTTGATGTATAGCAAGGTGAAGAAGAGGCACATAGAACCTCTCAGGGGAAAATATGTGCCTGTTACAAAACCACAAAGATTTCCTCCTCTCACCTTTTAATTTTCTCCCAGGTTTTAATCTTCTATTCCCCCAGCACAGCCATTATAATTTTGTTTGAGAAGCACTTTACATGCTAGGACTCTCTCTGGAGACCCTCAACATTTTCCCCATAATTAGCTAAAACGACCACTCAAGGCCCTCTCCCTTCCCCAAGGATAGTGTCTTGCCTCTAGTCTACAACACACAACTTCATCCAGTCCAGGGAGTGAGAGAATGGGGACTAGAAATCCAGAGATAGGTCTCCCAAAACTCAGCATAGAGCATTGCCACTAGGTTAGTAAGATGCCCTAAAGGTTATTTTTTATCCATAATTTCTTGAGGCATTCCCTATTTCTCTTCTGCATAGTGAAACCATATGGCCTTCATGTGTAGATATGTGAGCTATTTCTTCATGTACTAGATTTTGGGGGTTAGGCTCTAAATATTCTTGTTTTGTATGAGACTACAGCATCAGAAGACATAGGACACACTATGCAAAATACAGGGACAACCAAGAGCCTTACAGATCACTTCATGTGGTATAGGGGGTAAAACAGGTATATCACTATTTTGAATGAATACATTCATTTTCCATTTATGAACCAGTTAAGTGTTCCTGAGCAGTCTGTGATTTGTCACTCTGCGAGCAGGAAAACCAGAGCCAGTTACCCTAGGATCTGAAAGATTCATATGTTGTAAAAACAAACAAACTGTTCACTGCATTATAAGAATCTCCATTTTTTTTCTTTCTGTCTTCTTCTCTTGCTGATGCCCCAGAGCAAGTAAATTTGGATTTCAGAGCAAGTTAAGAGTAACAGTGACCTTAGTTTTGTCTGGGTTATTTTTGTGAGGCAGACTTCTAATTTGAGGTGTCATGTAGCATGTTTAAAATACCTTTACTGGTTCTTTACATGATCTTAAAGTTTCAATAGGACTTACAGGATGATAATCTGAAGATTTTGCCCATTAGGCAGGGACCAGGTAAAGAAGTGAAGAGCCAGAGGAACAGATCACTATTACTGTTACAACCCTTATGATGTTAAACGTTGTGAACATACAATTTCAAAGGAAGTTTCTGGTGATTTGGTCTGTGTCTGCCAGCTGTGTTTAGAATTTTTGTTCTTCAGTCTTTCAAAACCCTTCATGTATCCAGTTGTACTGCTTTTTAACCAGTTAGAAAGCAGCATTGTTAACACTTCAGTTTTTAGACTGTAAAGCTCCGGGATCCACTTAAAAATTACCTTTTTTTTCTGTAAAATCTCAACAGCTTTATTATGGATATACAGATCATCTGAGTGTGTATGTGGTGTTATCACTCCCCCTTCTGGCTCCATGCTTATTAGTTAGCATTACAGTAGAACCTCAGAGTTACTGACACCTCAGGAATGGAGGTTGTCCATAACTCTGAACATTACGGATTTCTGCCATGGGGCTGGGGTGGGAGAGGGAGGGTTGGGGCTTTGGGCAGGGTCAGGGCTTCTGACCAGTGATGAGCTCCCAAAATCCTAAGAACCGGTTCCCTACCAGGTCCTTGGCGGCACTTCGGCAGCAGAGGGGTCTTCACTTGCTCTGGGTTTTTGGTGGCAGGTCCTTCACCTGGAGCAAGTGAAGGACCCGCCGCCGAAGTGCCACCAAAGACCCAGTAGGGAACCGTACAAGCCCCACATGCCTGTCTCCCCCCCGCCACCCACCCATCCGACCCCAACCCATGTCCTGCCCCCGACTGCCCCCCTCAGAACCTGCAACCCCTCAACCCCCCCCGTCCCCTGACCACCCCCTCCCAAGACCCCCCCATTCTTACTGCCCCCCCAGGACCCCGCCCCCTACCCAACTCGCCCCACTCCCTGTCCCCTGACTGCCCCAACCCCATCATCCACCACCCCGACAGACCCCCAGGACTCCCACGCCTACCCAACACCCCCCCTCCCCGTTCCCCATTCCTTGACCATCTCCCCATAACCTCCACCCCCTCCAACCGCTTCCTACCCCTTATCCAACCCCTCCTCCCAGCCCCAGCTGGCCCCCTTACCAGGCTGCTGTGTAAGGATGCTGCGCAGCCGCCGGAGCTTGCAGCCCCACCCCCTTACCCAGAGGTGAAAGTAAGCCGGTGCGCCGTACTGGGGTGGCCCGGCTTCCCCAGGGGGCAATTTAAAGGACCTGGGGCTCCCAGCAGGAATTGACACCAGAGCCCCACTGCTGGAGGCCTGGGGTAGGGCTGCGGGGCTCTGGGGGCTATTTAAAAAGTCCGGGGCTCCCGCTGCTTCTACCGCCCCAGCCCTTTAAATAGCTGCCGGAGCCCCACCGCCGCTACCCCAGGGCTCCGGCTGCTCTGCAAGAGGGGGATGTAATGGGGGAGGGGCCGGGGGAGCCTTGGCCTCCCCAGCTGGGAGCTCAAGCAGGCCAGACAGGACGGTCCCGCGGACCGGAGTTTGCCCGCCCCTTTAGGAACCGGTTCTACACTGGCGTCTAAATTTAGCAACCGGTTCTTGCGAACTGGTGCGAACCAGCTACAGCTCACCACTGCTTCTGACCCTTGTGAGCACCAGGGCTCAGGGCTTTAGATCTGGGGTAAGCGCTGCGGCTTGGGGCTTCAGCCCCGCAGCTTCATTCCTGGCTTTTGCCCTGTGGGGGGCGCTGGGACTCAGGGCTGCCCACGGCTCCAACCCCGGTTTCAGCTGGGGCGGGGGGTGCGCCAGGGCTTGGGGCTTTAGCTATGGTGGGAATGCTAGGGCTGAAACCAGCACTCCCCTCATAGCTAAAGCCCCAAACCCCCAGCAGGGCCGAAGCCCTGAGCCCCAGTGCTCCCAAGGGTAAGAAGCCCTGACTTCCACCCCCTGCCCGGAGCCCTGACCCCCCTCACCCTGTGACTGCAGCCTTAACCCCCAACCTGGCTGAAGCCCTGAGCCCCAGGGCTGAAGCCCTGAGGCAGTAAAATATTTGCTCCCCCCCCCCCCCCCCCCCCCTTTTTTTTTTTTTTTGGTCTCCGCTGCTACCTGATACCCTCTGGAACCTGAAGCTGTCCGGTTGACCAGTCAGTCCGTAACTCTAGTGTTCGTATCTTTGAGGTTCTACTGTAGGTATGAGAATTCTGTGCTGGACCTGGACCTTGACAGTTTCCCTTTAATTTAATTTTTTTTAAACCAAACTCTTCTTATGCATCAGGTAAAACAAACAACAGAGCGAAATCTCTTACAAGCAGTCCTAAAAAGACAGCTATTTTTGTGGTCATTGTTACCCTGGTTTGGCAAGATACTTGAGCACATGCCCAACTTTTAAGCATCAGAGCAGTCCTGTTGATCTTAATGGGATTACTCATGTGCTTAAAGTGAGGCATGTTCTTAGCTACCTTGCTGCCCCTTTGCTGTTTTCTGGATTTCTCTTTCTAATTCCTTCATAAAAAGTGAAGCCACTTTGCTGTCTTCATTAACAAGTTGTATATGCCTAGACTGTCTCCAGTTACAGCAAAAGAGAACTTAGTACATTGTCCTTATAGAGCTCCATTAATAGCTAAATAAAGATTTTCAGGATATGAATAAAACAATGCAATGAACCAACAGTAAGGGGACAGTAACTGCAATGTATTTAGATAGAGATTGTAAGAACATTCAACATTACTGAGTTCAGTGGCAAAGTATAACTACCAGCAGATAACCCTATTAAAGAGACATTGAGTTTGACAGCCTAAGACTTTTGTGTGAAAGAACAATGCAGAATATGCATTGTGTGACTGTTCATTAAGATGTAAGTGAAAGACTGCTGTCTGTATTGGGTAGGAGTGTTTATACTGCAGGAAGTAGATTAAAGAGGTGTCTGACTAGTAACAGGAAAAGAAGCCCTGATAGCTATAAAAGGCATGCTGTTCGTTGGCTTAGGCTGAGACATAATTGTGGGCTGCATTTCACACTGCTTATAATGGATAATTAATCGTAGGGGACAAACTCAGGCTGCTCACGCCAAACTCATGATATTCTGCACATTTCCCTTTTTTTTAAATGGATATTTTAGGGGATTTAAGAGTTTTGCTAGATATTAGTAAAGGAGTCTGAAAGTAATAAAAGTTGGTGGACTAAACTGTAGAAATGAGAGGCTCAGCACAGATTTAATTTCTTAGAAACCAAACACTTCCACAAATGCATTTCATTATCATCTATCTTAACCCATTAAACCAGACCTTGTCAAGATCGAGATCTTAGATTTTTCAGCACAATGGAGATAGGCCTCCATGGGAACCTCCCATATGAACCTCCTCTCTGCTATTTTTGAATATTTTAATTCAAAGGTCACTCAGCTCTGTACTGGTTTCTACAGGTTGGTGCAAGTTGGAGCCAAACCAGCAGGGTCACGTTTTCTGAATTTGGTTCAGATGTAACTCAGGATGGGGAAAATCTTGCAAGTTCTTGCAAAGTTTTTGCCGGTTGTGGCTAAAAGCTTGAGAGATGTTTTGATGAGATTTGGCACTCTTGAACCCAGGCCCAAAGTCAAGTATGAATTGTCTTCAAATGAGAACTAGAAAGCCTGCCCTAACATGCCTTCTTGGCCCAACTTTAATTTTTTAGCAAAACACTCATAATAGCAACTGTACTAACTTTAACTTTCTGTGAACTTCAGTGAAGGGCCAGCAGAATTGAATTTTCTGATATGTCTAGTAAATTTCTTAAAATACATCTCTATTTCCAGATATAATAATGAATTCCACTTCAGTACACCCACAGAATAAAGAAATAGACTTGACAGGGGAGATTTTGAGCACACTAATCACTACAATGGCTTGCCATTCACTCTGAATCAGAACACCCAAACAGTCACCCATAATCTTTTCGCTCAAACCCCCACTGAATACAGCTGAGAAATATCAACGGCATAAATCTGTTTTGTAATCGGTATGTGCTTTCTGTTGTTTTCTTATTTACAACATGAGAGCTACAATAGTGCCAATATTGGTCTAGGCTGAAAACATTATCAAATGCTAATTTATATAGAAGAAAACTGTGACCCACATAAATCAAAACATCTTACAGAAAATACCTAGTAATTTAAGAGAGCTGCTCATATCCCCTTTGGGATCAAAGAAATAGATAATAGGTTTTTCCAGCATGTTGCATATAACTAGAGCATAATTTTTTGTCGGACTGCTGAAAGGTTAAAAACTGGATTACTAATGCCACACACACAAAAAGGCTAACATGGGATATTCACAATGTTTTTTTCTTCCTTTGATATTCTTTGTTGTTGTTTCATTGCTTATTGATAAATTATTCTTTAGGTAACTTATATAATGTAAAAACCCATATGCTATAAAGAACAATACAGACTACATATAAATAGTAGCCCCAATTCATGCAGGTGGACCCTTGCACCTGTGCGGCACACTGCTGATATTAATGAGGCTCAGTGCAGGCAACAGGGGTCTGTCCATGTTCATCTGATTTGCAGGATTGTGACAACCTTGAATTAACTTGTAGTTATGAGTTAATGGGAAAAAAAGTTAAAATCTAGACACAAATACTCAGCTTCTCTGGAGTGTCTGTTTAGTCTGGCACAAAATTCCAGTGCAGCAGCACTCAAATTGACTTGGGATTTGGAAAGATTTTCCTGTCTCTGGTGCCGTTCATTGCCTCGCTGAATACTGTTAAATTATTCCTGTTAGGGATAGTTTTTATCCCAGGCTCATACAGGTGCTTCTGAAAAGCAAATGAGTTGCCTTTAGATTTTACGTGAGATCCATGAATGTCATATATGAATAATTTTCTTAAGGAGGAAACTTCTGGTACGCCTCCATTCTCCCCTCCAGTTAGAACACCATAACTGTTCATTCCCCTGTTAGATAGCTAGAAAGCTAACGTATGTAAAATTTGGCTTTCCCAGAGGCATAAGACATGTTTACTTACATTTCTACTCACAGCTGCATGAGTCAAAGGCACACATTGCTTTAAGTATATGAGTAGTCCTACTGACTTCAGTGGGACTACTTGTGTGCAAAAATTACGCATGTGCTTAAGAGTTCGTGGTCTTGGGCAGTACCTGCAATGGAATCTTTATGGGCTGTTGTATCAAAAATGTAGTTCTAAGACTGCCATTAGATATAGATTAATGCAGTTACTTTAGTATATTGCATACAGAAAGATGCAATTGTCAATTAATAGTATAACTTAAAAAATCCCTGTAAAAGTATTTTTGATTCTAACATTAAAAGAAAAACTTAATGTAAAACTATAAACTGTAATTTATTAAACTCTTCCAATATAAGGCTGTGTGGAGGAAATGTTAACTAAGGCCTTGATCCTGGAAAGACCCACTCAACTTTACATGAGTAGTCACAATGAGCTCAGTGGAATTGCTCGAGTATAAAGTTAAGCACAGGCCTTTGTAGGGCTGGAGCTTTATAAAACCTAATCTCAACATGGAACTTGGCCTTAACTCTGCATCAACTTGTGTGGTTTCTAACTTCAATCAGGCCCATAACATTATGTGATTAGTGTTTATAGTTCAATCAAATTTCATATGTGGCCATGAAACCTTTGTGCTCAAATCTCTGTTTAGGCCCTGCTCCTGCAGTGAGCTGAACGCTGCTAGGCCCCTGTGCATCCAAGGAACCACTGGCACAGACGCCTGCCGAGCTCATTGCAGCATGAGAATCTGAATGTTCATGAAAGCTCATTATTCACTGCTCTAAACTTTTCACATTTTGCATAACCCACTATTTTGTTTCCACATACATGTCAATTTTGGCAGGGCACACGCTTTTCAGTGAACAAGAAAGCAGTGCTGAGGCAGCTCCAGAAGAAGCAGAAGTGCCTGATTTGGAGTCCTCTGATGAGACAGATAGGATGAGCAAGGTGAGAGATTTTCATTTTCACATTACAAAGACCTAAAGTGCAGTAGAGTCACAGCTGACATGCTGACTTCACAGCTGTGCATGATTAGAGCATCTTCCCTAGGAAAATGTTGATCTTACTTTTAAGGTGTTTACAAGTGATACAGAGTGTAACAAATTACAGCCTTGATTACAGCACATCAACACCTGTTAAGTAAGAGCTGTGTTCTGGATCCATGAGGGGTAAAGAGTAGACCTGGTTCTGATCTTCTGTGGTGTGTGATAATGCTTTCACATATTAAAATATAGCAACTCTATCACTTCTTCCCCTTGGGCAGGTGAGCTGAATGCATTTCCAGATTGATTTATCACATTTTCCTTCCATTTTCTCTTTAGTAACTTCCAAAGGTGTGAAGCACAAAAGTTATATTATTGCCTTAAATCAATAGTATAGTTTACATGTTAGCAGCTTAAATGCAAAACTAATTACAGCCAATCTACCTTTGATTAAAGCAGAACTCTCCAATTATAGTTAACAGGCTGCACAAATAGATTGCTAATTGCTGTCTATTAAGGGATGAGTTCTGGCATGGTTTGGTAGTTTGTTCTAGCTGTGGTAATCGTGAATACTGCACAAAATGATCTGTGGAGATTAGTGTTCTCTGAAGCTGAATCAAGTACATATGGTAAGATTACTTTAAGAGGGCTGGCTGTTTGTTATATTTTAAGTACTTGCTGCATAATTGATGCTGCGTTAGTAACCTAAGCTCTACAGAATTCACTGTGCAGTGAGTATAGACTATGTAGGACTGATCTCATTGAGTCTCTGTATCTCCTCTCCGTGCTTATTCGCTTGTTCACTCTCTCTATATCTATTTCTGTGGTTTCCCATCATTTTGTTTTAGTTGAAAATGTGTCTTGGTGAGTTATAAACCGATCCCCCAAATACCACTATTAGGTTATCATAGTTGAAAGGAAGGAAAAAGCCCCTGGCCTCTTGTTTCCTGATCCCTTATGTCATACTAGCTTGTAGCCTTTCCTTTGATAGATAGGAGAAAGCATTCCCATGCATGAAACATACACAGAACTTGTATGTAAAGCAGAAGATTATCTTTAAACTTCGTCTCTAGATTTTCCTAGGGAATCATTTTATAGTAAGTATAAAATTTATATTTTTCAAAAGTGGGGGAAGTATTAATGTGTGTGGACTTTTTTTTTTTTTTTTTTTTTTTATTTATTTATGTAAGTAAGTAAGTGTGGATACCTGCATGATTTGTAACAAGGTCTGAAATGAATGTTTCTTTACAGAAAAACTGTCCACATATTGATGGTATCTATTGCTAACTTGGCTATGGATACTCTTGCTGTGGTTGGATTTTCTGTAGCGTTTAAAAGTTTTATGTATGAATTATGTAAGAGGCTGCGATGTCCCATTTCACACTTTGCTTCCATGAACCATCAGCTGTCTAAAGCAAGGTATATGAATTGTATGATGAGCCCTGTGCTTTGACTGTGTTTTAGTAGTTATTACACTTCTGACAAGAGAGTAAGAACTGTAACTAACTTGTACATTTAATGAGTGCAGACTTTCAATGAGGTGGAAATTTCATTTTGTGTAAATGAAACATTATCACCTGTTTTGCATTTTCTAATACTTGGAAATGTGTATCTTTGAAGGAGCCTCTCATTATACATAACTTATGTGATTCATGGGGGAGAATTTTTGAGTTCAGTATTTTGTTTTGTTTTTTCCCCTTAAACTTTTTTTTAGTCTTGAATCAAAAGGCTGGGAGGGATGTGTGTGTTTTTCAATACAGAATATATTTATAGTGACAACAAATATATCTTTTAACTTGCTAACTCTACTTTCCCTGTTTATATAAACAACTCTGTATTCTTTACAATTCTCCCATGCTCTTGAATTTCAACAAAACTTAAAAATAGTTCTGTTAAAGCCAGAGAGAATGCTAGTAAATGTGCAGCTTAAGAAGCTGCACTGGAAAGGGGGCTCTGACTTTTGTTCCTAATTCCTCTTTATAGTTGTGCTTTGCTTTAAAATGTCTTCTGTATCACTGGGCATTTAATTAGCCGACGGTAGAGTCTGTTAATCTCTTCTATGAAGGTACCCATACCACACGTCGTCCTCCTAAAATCCCCTGGAAGTCATTTGCAGGGTAATGCAAGAAAAGGTGTCTTCTCCATGCTATTGCCACCTCCTTCCAACCCTACTGAGATTATGAATCGTGCTCACATCATCAGCCTTAACTTGCACTGACTGTCTCTGTACACAGTGAAATGCACCTGGAGGAAGTGGGGAGAGGAAAGAGTTTGAAGGCCGTGGTCAGTGGAGATGCTATTTGAGCATGGCTACTATGAGAGGCATGGCTGTAACCTGCAAAGAATTCTGCAAAACTTGAGCTTGTTCCCTTTTTACATATCTGACTTGATAAAGTAGACCTGAGAGTCCCCCCTGCTGTTGCCAGCTTCCCCCCCCCCCTTCTCCAGCAACCCCTCACCCCTTGTTTTCTAACCTTTAGACAGTATGTTTTTTCCTGGTGATATTAAAATAGTCGAGTATGCCAGGTGTGAATTTCGAATGGAAAAAACAAGCAGGAGAAACTTCTAGGCTCCTTTCATATATCACAAAGAAGGGGGAAAGGACACAAGGTGTGTGTGTTGCCATTTCCTAAACAGGTCTCCATTAAATTGGGGAAGAATTAGAACAAAACCTCATTATTTCAATAGAATTATCCTGCTGTAAACAGCAAGAGATGGGATATCTTAAAATTGTGCTAGATAAAGCATTAGAAAATACATTATAGAAACAATCCTTCATAGGAAGAGGGAATTAACTGATAGGTCTGGTGTTTTTAATCTCTAAGGTTGGGTGTGTTTTTGAGATTCTAATTGCTCTTCTTTCTTTTAAAAGTTAAGGCAGCCCATGTACAGCTGGCTTTTAGTGAGCTCAGTATCTCCCAATTGTAAAGATGTAAATATTGGCAAGCTCCTATGCTTATATATATATATATAATATATTTTTTTTTAAACAAAAGTTGCACTAGAGAAAGGCCAAAGCCCCTCTAAGCCAAACTCCTTTGAATTTCAGTGGGTTGTGCACATTTATAGACTGTCTACACGAGCACATTTGTTGTCAAACCCTTTTTGTCAGTCGGGGATGTGGGAACCCTCCCGTGATATAAGTTTCACTGACAAAAGTGTCCGTGTGGACAGTGCTACATTGGTGGCTGCTATCCTACTGACATAGCTACTGCCACTTGTTGGGGGTGGTTTTCTTATGCCGGCAGTAGAGCTCTCTCCTGTCGGCATAGAGCGGCTACACAGGCGACTTTACGGCGGCACAGCTGCCGCTGTACAGTCAGGGCCGGCTCTGGCTTTTTTGCCGCTCCAGGCAAAAAAGCCGCCGGCCGCCCCCCCCCCCCCCCATGGGGGGGGGAGGGCGGCGAGCCCCAGCGGAGGCTCCGCTCTCCCCCCGGCGGCCGGGGGGAGGGCGGCGAGCCCGGCCGTGACCCCGCTCTCCCCGGTGGCCGGAGCGCGGCGCCGCCCCCCTCCAGGTGCCGCCCCAAGCACAAGCTTGGGGGGCTGGTGCCTGGAGCCGGCCCTGGTACAGTTGTGCCACTGTGAGGTCTGTAGTGTAGACATAGCCTCAATTTCTAATCCAAGATCTGTATGAGAATTTAAACCAGTTCTAAGTAACATCTTTGTCAGTCATCCATCTCTAGTTTAACAGGATACCATGTAGCTGACTTACTAGTGTAAGTTTTATTTAACAAAAACTAGCCTTCGTAATTATCTGCTTATTTGCTTAAAGTGTGCTAATTTATATAAATTTAACACACTTGGTCTGGAGGTTAAAACGTGTAGAGGCAGGTTCTCAATATCGCACAGCAACAAAAGCTTAAGTATTTTGCACATTGTAGCCCTCATGACACATTTACTGTGGTGATCAGGTCAGTAGCGCTTTGTTTAGTGATCTGCCACATTCCCCACTTGTGGATGTGTTTAAAAATCTAAGGGTATGTCTACACTACAGGATTAATCCGAATTTAGATAATTCGAATTTGGGAAACAGGTTGTATAAATTCGATTGTGCGCGGCCACACTAAGCACCTTAATTCGGTTTTTAACCACATTAATTCGGTGGTGTGCGGCCACACTACCCCATTACTTTAACCACAGTAATTCGGTGGTGTGCGGCCACACTAACCCTAATTCGAATTAACAAAATCGATTTAAGCGCTACTCCGCTCGTCGAGGTGGAGTACAGAAATCGATTTTAAGTGCCCTTTAATTCGAATTAACTGGCTCTGTAGTGTGGACGGGTGAAGGGTTAATTCGGATTAACGCTGCTAAATCCGAATTAATCCCGTAGTGTAGACCAGGCCAAATGAGTTGAAATGCTACTGGATGTTAATTTCCTTTTTTCTAATTTAAGACCTGTCTCTTGAAATTAAAACTAATTACCTTGCAGCTGTGCTTAAGGTACCATGCACTAATGACTCTGTATGCATGTCACTTACCAAACGTGTTCTGTGAAGATGAATCTTCTTTTGCAGTGTTAATGAAAACCAAAACTATCTATTGATACAAATCCCTCAACACATGTAGAAGTTGAGGTAAAAGGATTAAAATCGGGATTTCTTAAAAAGCAACTTAAGGTTTTCCAATAATCTAACTAGCTTTTTAAAGTTGTCTAATTGGTGTGTGCTGTCTGCCCTGATGTTTAATAATCTTATGCAGTACAGGTTGCACCCAATCAGCTGATACTAATCCACAGGCAATAGACATTTATATTCCACTGTCAGCTTCCCCGCTGCACGTTTCAGCCATTTCTTGCAGGAGTTCTCATATGACCGTTTCATGAAAGGGAGTCTTCAGAAGTGACTTCACTAGTTAGAGCTGAGAATTAAATTCTCATTGATCTATTGAAAGAACGAGACCTACAGCAAATGACAACAGGAGCAGAGTCTTGCAGAAGTGCAGTAGCTGCCCTCTCATTAAAATACAGGGGAGGATGTTTTCTGTGCTTGTGTCTCAAGTAAGCAGCATGGAATATGAGGAAAGAACACTTGTCTGGAGCAGGAAAGAATTTCATATCAGCTGAATATGGAAAGAAATGTGGATTTTTTTTTTTTTTAGTGTATTTGTTACTGAAAATGCTGAGTAACAGCATTTTCACAACAATATCTTTCCAATGATGTCAGCTTTTTGGAGAGTTAAACGTAAACCCAGGAACAAAGGCATGGAGAGGTCCTGTGATTCTCTTTATCACATGCTGCATTTGGTGAGCAGATCTACTGTTGTGCAGTGTAACTAGATTAAGCAATTAGCCTAATGTAGCCTCATGCTGTAGTAATTTTAAGAAGTTTCTAAATGTGATACTAAGTAAATAGTAATGCTTATGCCCACAGAAGGTTGGTTTTTTTTGTTTTGTTTTGTTTTTTAGCATATGCAGTCCACGTAACAATTGAGGCCAAGCCTCGGTGGGATTTGCCTGAAGTTTTTTGTTTAGATTTTGGAGAACAGTTTTTATTTAAAATGTCCATTTTTGGGTAGAGGTGTTGAGTGCCCTGAAGGACCACACTTGACTACACACACTCACCCCTATATATATATATATATATATATTTATTTATTTATTTTTAAATGGGGACTGGCAGAGGAAATTGCAGTCCTCTCTCAATTAGAGAACAATCAGCCAAAACACCAATTGTTTCAATGATGTCAGCATGCTCAACTTTTGAGGAAATGCTCCTGCTCAGGAAGGATGTGAGATTAGTTTACCTGGTGAGCTCTTTGCAGGATGGGGGTGGTTTTTGTTTCATTGGTGTGCACAGACCTAGCACCCAATCCTACAAACCCTTGTTTGCACCAGTAATTCCATCATAGTCACTACTTGGGATCACTTTTGTGAGTGAAGGTTTGCAGGATTGACCCCTAAATATGATTCAATAGTTTCCTTGACTTAAACGAACACACCCTGAACTGGTCTCTCACTACACCAGTGCTTGGTAGGGAACAGATCTGGAATTGGAAGGTAAAGGGAGCTAGCTGTTTATCTGTCTACCAAATTACTCTGTTCTCTTCCCTCTAAATCTCTAGGCAATTGGATAATGGTGACATTTTAATAAAGTGTTTAAGTAAAATCTGCACTGTATCATAACTAACACTACTTTAGCTGGCTGTAAAGTGTGTTTCTTTCAGCCTGTCACTATTTACTTTCTCTAAATAAGACATTGGCAGAGAACTCCTTTCTAAAGGTGCATGCAAAAAGATGATTTGATGCCTGTGCCTTGAGCAAACGTGAACAAGTTCATGAATGTCAGTGGCCTTGAGATTTGTAATTTGTCTGTTGCAAAGCATCAATTTTAAATAACTTATATTTTAAATCTGGTAAAAATACAACTTGATGTGAGGAATCCAAATTGCAAAGTAGAAGTGCTGTTAGATGACACCTGACATGACTGAAGTTTGTGACTGGTCATCTCCTAAAGCTTCCATATGTGAAGGGGGGAAAAAAGAACAAATCCATGCCTTATTGTGGGCCAATATTTTGGAACATAGGAATTGTTACACCATCCTCACTAGAATAGTGTCAGACTAAGGCATTTAAACTATAATGAGCACTTCACTTAAATGAGCATTTAAAATTGCTATCTAGTAGTTCATGATATTAAAGGCTTTCCCTGTTCTTTATGTAGTCCATCTTTTCTAATGACTTAATGTGAACAACTTCTATGAGAGGCATGATAACCCATAGTTAAAATGTTGCAAAATGTGTGGGGGTTTTTTTTTTAAAAAAACAAAATTGCTCTACTTTATAAAAGCTTCAAAACCACCAAGACCTCAAGTTCTAGAACTGTAATAACTGTTACAAATGTAATTGTCTTTTTGTGGCTGTATATTTCCTATACTCTGCATTGCAAAAGTCACAGCTGATATAACACAGTATAAATAGTTTCTACGAACTTATGTATGATACTGCCTTGATAGAAATAACTTCTTTCCAAATGAGATGCTGAAATGGAAGGGGGGGGGAAATCAAATTTGTAGATAGGTAGAAACGTACATTTAGGTCCACATATAGCCCCAATCACGATAGTCTCTTTAATGTATTTATCCTCATAGCACTTCCTTACATCACAGGAGTGGTATTATCTCCATTTTACAGATGGAGATGTGAGCGACAAAGAGGCTAAGGGCTTGTCTTTGCTGCACTGTTAGCTTGAGCTATCTACTGAGAGTTAACTCCTCTGGAGTGAGCTAGAGTGAGAACGGTCACACTGCAAAATAACACTGGAGTAATAGTGTGTTTGGATTAGCAACAGTAGCTGAGCCCTCACTGCATTACTTGCTTGAGCTTCAGCAGCACTATAGCTTCAATCCACACCCCCTGATGGGCCAGCTACCTTAAGTTTAAAGCACCACTTAATTCAAGGTGGAGATTTTTGTGTACGCACATAAGTCAGGTTGGGGTGACCTTTGAGCTATACCTCAAGCTAATCCTGAAGTGAAGACCAGCCCTATGTGACTTTCCCAAGGTCACACAAGAAGCATATGGCAGAGCAGGGACCCAGGTCCTAGGATAGTGCCCTAATCACTGGACCAGCCTTCCTCTCTGAGGAATTTACCTTATTAAATACAGTGACCCAGAATGGTCTAAACTTAGGCCTGCTTCACCACTTCTTAAGCTGCCAGTTCCCTACACCCCTGATTCAACAAGGCACTTTAGCATATGCTTAAGTTCCAATAAAGTCCTAGAATGAAATCCTGGCCCCAGTGAAGTCTGTGGTAAAACTTCCAGTGACTTCACCGGGGCCGGGATTTCACCCCAAGTGCTTTGCTGAATTGGGGCTGTCAGGCTTGATCCTACCCCAAATGGTGCAGGATCAAACTCTTAGTGAGCATAGATGGAGTGAGGAACAAGAGAGCCCACAATCGATAACTCAGTTATCTTGCACCATAATCATGCTATTATACAACTGTATTTAATCAGCAGTAAAATACTGCAGGGTCAAAAGAGAGGTTACAGACTACCCAGGAGCTGAATTAGAAGCAAATTAGTCCTACTCTCATAATTCAGGTAGAACAGATAAATTGCTACTCCGTTCTATACTACTTGATCTCAACTACTCAAGATGAATGTTATTGCTGTAATAATCAAACTCCAACCAAAAGAGATTTTCTTCAGCCATTCGTATTTCCTGTAAGTCAGCTGTAAACAGTTGATCACTTAAATGTGCATATTACAGAAAATGTCACCTTTGTGTAATTACTGACTAAGTAATTACTGACCTAATACATAGTAGTTTTATGCTTGGATGGGTGTTGGCAGCCATAAAGTAGCTGTGGATGAAGCAACTGTATTGTTCCAGGAAAGTCCTTACCAAGTGGAGATAATGCTCCTTTTGGATTTCGTGGCACTACGCTTATAGAGGTGAATTAGAGGGAAGTAATGGCTGTACATAAGCAGAATGACTATGGGACAGGGACCCTTTCACCATTAGGTCACCAGTCCATATCTGGCCTAGGTCAGTAGTAGCTGAAATTCATTCCCACCTGCCAGTTGTTTGGCCTGTGTTAAATGAGTTGATGGTATCCCTTCACCTCCTGGTGGGCAGGGCTCCTTCTCCTAAGTGGCTTCTCTGCTCATTCTCTACAGAGACTGTGAATGCATTTTCAGTGAACCCTTAATGCAGATTGAAGGGGCACAGAGACTGAATTACTCTGACCCCAGAGTTTCCTCCAACTCTGGATTAAGGAACAGCAAAGTGGGGAAACTGGAGCAGCCACTGTCTAATATACCATACCATCTCACTCGCTACACATTCCTCATTCCACCCTGCCTCCTTCCCTCTTCTTATCTCCTCTTAAACCCTCTCCTTGTTATGTTCCACCCAGGCTTGCTCCTGTTTCCTCACTCTGCCTCTTTTATATTGTCCCATATGATTGGAACAACCTCAGAATCAATGTACATCAACTTCTTCCCAGATTTCTGGCCTCAGACTTCTAAAAATGCCCACAACCCAGGGAGCATTCTAGATTTGCCCACAGTATGCAGTGTGGATTGACCCTCTTCTCTCCTCCCCCTGATGTCTTTAGCAATATAAATATGCTTCCTAAAGAAAAGCTCATTTATTAGTTGGTAATGGAGCAAAAATATGTTTTGTTTCCAACTTGATGCATCAACACACCATAGACTACTAACTAATACTGCAATTTGATAACTGCAGAGATTTTTTCCAAAAGAACCTAAGGGTCACCCAAATACCGAATGAATTTCATCCTCTATATGCAGTGACTGGAAAGTATCCAAAATAAATTAAAACAAAAAGGGACAGGTTTTTTAATGTCAGTAAATCTTCATGTATCAACTAGAAATATAAGCTGCATTGTTAGAATTAAACGAATGTTTTTAGAAACACTTCCCCCCTTTTTACTGGGATTTTTATAGCCAACAACAAAATAGGCAGCAAATTATTACAATGTATAAGGCAGTGCTAATACCTCTTTCCCATGAAAATAATCTGACTAGGACCTACCTGCTGTTTTATACCAAGTTGAAATGAAAAAACAATAGATGTAGAATAGTCAGGCTAGATGCCTACAACAGCATCCATATTATTCTTGCCGTGATCACCACACTTTACAAGACATTGTGCCATTCTTTCTCCCAGGGACCACATTTATTACACTCCTGCATTTGGTTTGTGCTCTCCTTTAACACTATCAGCAGGTACAGAATTGGTCAAAAGCAGTTTAAAACAATGGTGGGCCACTTACATCAGCACAACTGCCAATGACTCTACCCTAGTTGTAGTGATGGTGGGGATATTTGAGTAAAGAAAGGCTAGTAAAGATATCCATAAAGACACCTGTGCAGCAATCTTGAGCATTACTCTGCACAGGTGTAACTGAGTGGAACTTTGTAAACAAGTCTGAGGCTCAAAAATAATAGACTGATGCTCTCCTGTATCTGTGTTGGCTCTGCAGCGATTACAGGAGGTAAAAAGCATAAAAAAATTCACTTCTATCATCAGATATGACTAAGGTGCCTTTTTTTATTTTTTGAATAAAACTGCACTTTCCTGGTGGTGGGAGGAATAGGGGAGTTGTGAACTCTACCAGAGAGAGGGTGAATCCTACAGTGATGAAAATGGTACAGTTATGCAATGCTTAATTTTTATTTGAGGTTTATTTAAAAAATAAATACCCCTTGCACAATGCTTAGGGCTTACATACATAATCTTATAAAGACAATTATCTATCACTCCATCTTTTGTAGAGCTGAAGGGAGATGGAATAGAGCAGGGAGAACAGGAGTAACCCCTCCAAACCACCATTTTCCCAGGGTACACTCCAACCCCCTCCAGCATCAGACCTTGCATTCAATAAAAAGGCCAATAAACCTGGCATCTGAATTGTCAGTTGAAGCAAGTTACGAGTTGAGGGGGAGCCCCACTGAGAATGCCCTGCTTGTAGCCCTCTTGCCTTTAAATCTAGGACTGTTTCTTCAAGTGCCTCGGAATAGAGTGGGACAATTTGATTCTCTAACATATTAAACTGATCCCTTGTTAACTGGAATATTTGAATAATTAAATTACCATTATATTATTCATCTTGTGGTAGTGCTTAGAGGCTCGGGCTCCCCCACCATGCTGCATGCAGTAACTACAAATAGTAAAGATGTGTATGCTCAAAGAACTTTTGTCTAATTAGATACAATCAGTATGACAAACAAAAGGAGGGGAAGGAAAGTGAACACAAGTAACATCAGTAAATCACAGGGTTAGGCAGCTAATTGCATGACTTGAAGGTTTCATTATTGTTTGTTTGGTATTGCGGCAGCACTTAACGCTCCCAATCATGTAGCAGTATCCCATTGTACTAGATGCTATACAGACCAGTGCAAAGAGCTTACAATCTAAGTCCGCTTAAGCATCATGACAGGGCTGTATTTTAAAATCTAAGCTTTAGACATTCTTAAAGGTTCAATTAAAAATAAAGTCAGAGAGAGAGTCTCAGGACATGGCCAAACGCCACGTCCATGTTCTACTTGGATGTTGTAATTCCTTTCCCTTGTCCCCTGCTCTTCCTGCTTTCTTTTAGAATTTAATTTCTTTAGAGCAAGGACTGCCCCTCCATTAGTGTTTGCACAGTGCTTAGCGTGTTCTGAGTGCTACCAAAAACAAATGACAAAAATGTACTTCAAGTCATTTTTAGCGACTGTTCTGTGATCTGAGACTTATGTTTTGTACTTGCCCATACTTTTTGGGCCAGAGACTTGTTAGTGGTCTGACGCAATTCCCTTGCTGTACAGTTGTGGCACTGTCTAAATATACTTATTTTACAGGCTGTGGTCATTATGTGACATGTCACTCTGAATTTCTAAGAACAATGCATCTGGGGTTCTTCATAACAGGGGTCCTGATTCTCAGTTAGTACAGAATGACAGCTGCCCAGAGCCAGGTGTGGTCCCTCATCCTTGGCTCTCCAGGCCCCATGGGAGTTAGTGTAGATTCCCTGCCTTTCTGATTTCCACCGCCTGCATAAACTCCATAACTGAGCTTATAACAGCAGAAGATCCGGCGTTGTAGAGTTTGGTTTCACCATGCTGGCTCTTCTTCTCCCTTTCCCCAATGATCAGGGATGCAGGTGGCGTAGGAGGTAACTATTCCTGTACAAATGGAGAAATTTCTAGTTTAAATCTCTGGCTGCTTTAAGGTCACTTTGCACGGTGTATGCTGTGGACAGTGAACTTGGCAGACTGGAACATCCAGCCCTGGATGATAAAACCTCCGATACAGAAGCACAGCACACTTCTTAAAGTTACATTAGTACATACAATATGTACGTGGGGTATACAATAGCAGAATTAGAGTTCAAATAGCTCCTACTTTAAAACAACTAGGCGTAATGTTTTCTCTTTTTAAAGAGTACAGAACAAGTTGCTGCATTTTGTCGCAGTCTACATGAGATGAATCCTTCTGATTCGAGTTTGCATCCTCAAGAATTTACAGGGCCTCAGCTGTCCACCATGAGACAACTTACAGATGCTGATAAACTGCGCAAAGTTATTTGTGAATTGCTTGAAACAGAACGCACCTATGTCAAAGTAAGTTACATTTTGTCTACGTTTTTCCTTTTCCTTCCAGAGTTGAACTTCTAAAAAGTTAAAGTCCTGCAATATTTTTTGTACCATGAATAAAAAAATAAAAACTAATTTACTAGACTAGTGGCAAGTTACCTTCTACAGTAAGACTTCTCATCAATTTTAATAGCAGCATCCAAAATACACTAGATATTTTAAAACTGAAACAACGTTGAATTTTTTTTTTTTAAACAGTGGCATGAATCTTATTTGGTTGGGATACAGATAAATATTTTCAGACAATCGCATATCTTAGTTTATAAGTACCGGTAATCTAAATTGTACAACTTTTTTAAATGTCTTAAATTTCACTAAAATAGAATATACTCCTGTCTTATACAAGACCGATGAAAGACCTAGAGATTACATCAATGGTGTTAAGGAGAGGATCTTTGTCACTGTAACAGTTTGAGAGAGGTACTTGGAGGAAATGACATTAAAGAGTATTTTCTTTATTTTTGTGTTTATTTTAAGGACTTAAACTGTCTAATGGAAAGATACCTGAAACCTCTACAAAAAGAAACTTTCCTCACTCAAGATGAGGTACGGGAACTGTTGCCATAGTGCTGCCAGATTTTTTGTTTGACTCTTACTGTCTGCTATAGGAAGGAATGGAAGGAGCCATGAATGTTAAACTTACTTAGGAACATTTTTAAATGGACTGACGCTGACTTTAAAAATACTGATCAGTGTTGTCTGATCTTCTGATAACAGCCACACTACACTGTTGGAGTTTAAGGCCATGTCTACACTACAAAATTATGTCGACCTAACTTGTCAGCATACAGCCACCGCAGTTATTAAATCGCTTGGGCACACGCTTGGCTCCATGTGTCAGCAGTGTGTGTCCTCACCAGGAGCGCTCATTTTGATTGTATTGTCAGTATAGGGCATTGTAGGATGGTTCCTGAAAGCCAGTAACAGTCGACGTAAGCAATGCAGTGTCTACACTGACTCTGCAACAACCTAATTACTCAACCGTGACTTTGTGCCGCTCAGGGAGGTGGTGTTACTAAATTGGCATCGAGAGGCACTTCACTTAAATTTGGCTCCTGCTGAGGTAAATGCACTTCCACAGCTAGGTTGAGGCAAGGCAGCTTACATTGTCCTAACCCTTTAGCGTACACCAGGCTGAAGAAAAGCTAAGTGCTAATGTCCTGTAAATTGGGACTGGCTGGAAAGTCATCTAAATTGAGATTTTTAAGCATATTAAACTTTTTTCTCTTTTATTAGCTCGATGTTCTCTTTGGGAATTTGACCGAAATGGTAGCATTCCAGGTGGAGTTCCTGAAAACTCTGGAAGATGGAGTGAGGCTGGTGCCAGACCTGGAAAAGCTTGAAAAAGTTGATCAATTTAAGGTAAACATTTTATTTAAACGCTGGCTGAGTGTCTAAAGCAAACTTAAATAAGGCTTATGGCATACTTACTGTACAGTATTTTTGCACTGCCAAAATGTACTGCAGAAGTAGTCCTCTTAACCTTGTATCAAACCAGTTTGACTACCATGACTTATTTTGTAAGAACACATTTTAAGATTTTTACATGAACTTGTGTTGCCTACCACCATGACTCCTTGAAACTAGAATATCACACTGTAGCTATAGTTCATGTTGCATTTAGCTTTATAGATCAATGCCACTCAGCAAAAGCGTGATATTTACCTCTTTGTTAGATTTCATGTTTCAAACTCTGAGGAAAAGCTAGTGGCAGAAATATAATTGCATAAAACCTTAGTACTGACAAGTCTAAATTGCCAGTTCAGGGAAGCCACTGGGGAAATGGTTTTGAACTGTAAATTGTATTCTGTACTCGGCAGGCTCTTAATGCACATGTAGGCTGGAATGGCAAGCTATTGAATATAATGCTGCTTTTGAATCTTAATTTCAAATACTTTGAGGGAGAGGTAGAAATCTTAAAGGGAAGAAATCCAAACTGAATTAAAAATAAATGGGGAAAGACATAGTGGGGAAGGGTTGGTTGCTAAACGAATAATGAATACCACCACCACTGTAATTGGATCCATCTAAGGCAAGTAACTCATGTAGTGTTGAAATTAACACAACCCAATGCATCTCCTCCTGGTCCTTTGGCTCGTTTCAGCACTGACCTTGATAAAAGGACGAGATGTCTTGGTGAATAATAATCCCACTGGGTTGGCTCCTCCAGGAACATGGATGAATTGAAGAGCTTGTGGACGAAGTATCTCTTTTGGTTTTGTTCTGGATTGCTCATTTTAAATTGGCATTAGTCTCACAACCTACCGCTATGGTTAATCATTAGAAAATAATTTTGTTCTTTAACTAAGCATACTGAAACGTTGTGCTGGGCAAACTGGACTTTCATTGATGAATAGGCCTTGCCTCCTGCAGTCCCATGTCTTGCTTATGGACTCAAAAATGACTTTATATTGAAGCAAATTTGCGGGATCGATCAAACTTGTGTACTCCACGTATTGCCATACAGCTCAGAGACCTGAACCCTCTTTGAGGTAGACATCGAGCAGTTAGTCATTCCATATGTGTAGTCAGCGCTACATCCGGAGCATAAAGTGTTTTGACTTTGTGAGATAGTGACATTTTACACAAAGATCTGGCCTTCCTTCCATACATCATTATATTCAAAAGCAGCGTTCCATGCTCTTTGGCCAGGTTTCCACGATGAACAAAAACAGCCCAGCACACTGTACTATCAAACTCTCCATTGACACGTGAAGGGTTGCACGTCCCAATCGTACCTGATGCCATCTGCGGAGCTGCCCCAGAGACTTGTGTATTTGCAAGATTGAGCCAGAGCTGAGCTTCTCTACACAAGTGTGATGCCAATAACCATGGTCTCCCTGATCGGTGCAATGGTCTTTAGTAGACTCTGTATGCTGTTACTGAAGCATCTACACTACATTCTCACAGTAATCAGTTTGTGCATTGAACTGATGGGGGAAGTGAACTGACAAAGAGAAGTGTAACATATTGGAGAGGATTGTCCTAAATATTTTTGTGTGGCTTTTCTTGTTTTTGTTTTGTTTTTTTCCCCACCACGTGAAACTCTTATTTGTTCTCTTTTTACACTGGACAGAGATAACAGAATATTGACAATTTATTCCTATCTACCTTTATAAAAGAGTAACTCAAGTAGCCAAACAGATCAGGTTCCCTAATAATAAAACGAGACTTCAGGAGTAAGTAACCATTGCTTTCTCCATGGAAGTAAACACTTTATGAATCCCGTAGATGTTGCTGCATAAGAATTTAATGGTACATATGAAATCAAGATTATAGGCGTAGACTTAATAGAAGATAATTAAAAAATATTAACATATCTAGCAGTGATGAATAACCCCTCCACCCACTTGACGGGGGCGGGCAAACTTTTTGGCCTGAGGGCCGCATCGTGTTTTGTAAATTGTATGGAGGGCCAGTTAGGGGAAGGGGTCGTAGCCCGGCCCCCACCTCCTATCTGCCCCCCCCCCCCGGGACCCCCCCCCCACCCAACCCCCCCCCCCCCCCGCGCCCCGTTCCCTGACTGCCCCTCTGGGACCCTGCCCCATCTACACACACCCCGCTCCCTGTCCCCTGACTGCCCCTGGACCCCCGCCGTCCCATCCAACCCCTCCTCTCATTCCTGACAGCCCCCCTGGGATCTCTGCCCCAGCCAACCACCCCTTCTCACTGCCCCCGGAACCCCTGCCACCCCATCCAACCCCTCCTTCCTGACTGCCCCCCCGGGACCCCTGCCCCCATTCAACCCCCTGTTCCCCCCCAACCACCATCCACACCCCCACCCTGACCACCTCCCCAAACTCCCCTTCCCACTATCCAACCCCCCCTGCCCCCTTACCGCACTGCCTGGAGCACCGGTGGCTGGCGGCACTACAGCCATGCCGCCAGGCTGGAGCTGCGCTGCCCGGCTGGAGCCGCGCTGCCCGGCTGGAGCCGGGCCACGCAGCACAAAGACCGGGTCAAGCCAGGCTCTGCAGCTGCATTGCCCCAGGAGCTCACAGCCCCACCGCTCAGAGCATTGTGCTGGCTGTGGGGGAGGGGGGACAGCAGGGGAGAGGCCAGGAGCTCAGGGGCTGGGCAGGACGGTCCTGCGGGCCGGATGTGGCCTGCGGGCCATAGTTTGCCCACCCCTGCACTTGACACTCGGCAGATGACGGGGGAAATAACTAATCCAGCACACTCTATAAACACCCTAATATAGCTAGGCTTGGCAGAAATTTACCTTTTTTTTTTTTTTTAATATAATTTGATGGATAATATCTATTTTTAAGTATTTTTTTTTCAATTTTTCTTTTATTTCTAATTTCAGTTGTGCAGAATTATGGGGTTTAAGCTTTTTGTTTTTTCCAAAGACTTTGAATTTATTTCAACATCCACAATTGTGGGGAAATTATGGAGGGTCAGATAATAATTATTTAATGACAGATCTTAATATTCAAAAAACTGTCAATATTATATGTTCAAAATTTTAGCCTTAAATCACTCTTAAGTTCTCAAGCAGCATTTTTCTGACTTTGCCTATCTGTAAATTTCAATTCTCAAAGATGGAAATGTTTTCATTTGATTTGTATATGCACTGACACTGACGTTCATCATTTACCGTTAAAAATCGAATCCTTCCTAGCCTAAATATGGCCCAAGAAGGAGGATTTTGTGGGTGAATAATGGAAAAAAAATGGGACTTGGGAGATCAGAGTTAAGTTCTACTACATATTTCCTGTGTGACCTTAAGCAAGGTACATAGCTTCTCTCTGCACTGGTTCCCTAGTTGTAGAATGGACCTAATACTTGTCAATTTAGATTTTAAGTTTTTTCTTGGGGCAGGACTTCCTTACTACGTGTTTGTATAGCACAATCGGGCCCTGATCTTGGTTGGGTTTCTGAGCATTTCTGTAATACAAATAATATTTGGGGAGGAGAAGACAAGTCCCTGCTCTGAAAATAAAGCTGTCTGAGGATGGGGGTGGAGGGAACAGACTGCAATATACATAATATTTGATCACTTTCAGCTATATATTTAATAGTTGGTGTATAGTAACTACAGCAGATTACAGAAGTTAGTTTTTGCTCATTAAACATATGGAAGTATTTAGGTTCCAAATAAGCCCATGAAAAAGAAATTTGCACATTAAAATTATATATACAATATGACACATTCTAGATCAACACCAATTTAAACAGGAAACCATCAGTTCTACAGTAGATTATATAGAACAGGTAGAAAAGAGTCTCTTATTCATGAATCTCTGACCTTCTGTTCTTCTCCGGCTACCTGGTGAGGAATTCCCCCTCACCTAATCTTCTGATTACTGAATGTTCCTGGGCAGGATGAGAACCTAGTGTAGATGGTCAGGGACATTGTAATCATGTGTGATAGCCATAAAACATGGCACAGAAGATCTTATTCTTTCTAAGTGGTCTGATTTCAATAGCTTTGTCAAAAGGAAATTTAATGATTGTGGTGTTTTTGTTTTGTTTTTAAATCCTAGAAAGTGTTGTTTTCCTTGGGTGGATCCTTTCTTTACTATGCTGACCGTTTCAAGCTGTACAGTGCCTTCTGTGCCAGCCACACTAAAGTTCCAAAAGTATTAGTAAAAGGTAAGATCTGCATGCTTTATATGTATTTTTTCCAAACACTCTTTTGATGTGGAAAACTGCCCTTGCACAATGTAGGATGTGGCTGACAGTGCAAAGGCTGCAGAATGGTCAGGTGTTGTCAGTCTGACAAAGCAGAAAAATTGACCACCAATGCATGTGCCAAAATGCCAACTGAGAATCCTGTTAACATTATGACAGTAAAGACTATCCCAGTGCAGAGGGCTCACACACAACTTTATCTACACTAATACTAACGTGTTTTTTATAACACCCTTACCACCGTAGCATCTGAGCCCCTTCCAGTAGCACATTTAAGCAATGTGACTAACATCTGTCATGCATAGTTTGTGTGTTCACCCTCTCCCCCAGGGAGAATTGTGCATGCAGGATAGAGCGAGTGTTTGAGGGTTGTGTGTTGGAGAAGGCAGGTCGAATAAGTGTGCCTTTGCACTTGGAGTGAAGCTTGTGATACCCATAGGAATTAAGGGCCATGTACTACAGAAGTCCGGCTAATGTCCTATGTTAAAACCCAAAGAAACTCGGCAGGGAGCCTCCAAGAAGGGAGTGGTGGACAAGGAAAATCTTCTTGTTGCTTCCTCTGCTGCCACTATTCTGATCTGGGTCAGCTTGTGTGGCCCTTTTTCCTCCCTCTTCCATGAGGTGCTGCAAAAGATCTCCAGCTCCATACTACGCTGAAGAGCTGCTGTGCCCAAAGTGCCTGTGGAGCTGGGTTTCAATGTGGCTGCTCTGCGGGAGTGACTTTCACCTTGAAAGAGTTAATCTAGTAGTGGATTCAGCAAAGCTTCATATAATTATATATATATATTTTATCTTGGATGGTGGGTAGACTGGCAGTTCCAGTTGCAGGAGCAACATAATTAGAAAAAATATGCTCTGATTTTTCAAGGAACACTTGATGTCAGATAAATAAGCCAGAAGACTTCTGATTTTTTTTTTTTTTTATTGTAAACTCTATTTACCATGCAGACACATGCTGGCAATCCCCCTGAATACATGAATAAATGATTTGTTGCCAGCCACTTTTATGCTCTCTCCTGGCAGCATCTAGGTTGACCTTATTAAGGACATAGGCTGGGTATCTTTGGCTGGTAAGCCTTTTAAAATCCTTGTATCTGTTGAATTGTAGACTCAGATTTGGAGTCCTGCTTGCTCCAAAGATAAATCTTTAAAAGTCTGGTAGAATGTATATGTATGACAGCATTTTCATATGCAGTTTTGGGTGGTCCTATGGCCTTCTGGTTGCAGTGGCAGTGCCTTTTTTATTTTAAATTGTAATAACTTTATTGTATTGATATAACTGTCTACTAAATGCCCAACTTCTCCTAGAAACAGTTATCCTTATGGAGGGAATACTTCCTGTACAACATACTCACATTTTTATAGTATCCATTCTTGAACAATCTCTGGGGTTGGGAGCAGTAGAAAAATCATCACTGCTCTATTTATAGGCAGGCTAACCACTTACTGCACCATGCCTCTATCTAGTATGTCTGAAATATATCGCAGGTATTATGCACGTGTATAATTTATATAGTTCCATCGGTGTATTCTGTTCCACCTCCTTACAAATTTTTTGATGTTTGTTGTTTGTGCTGTACTTTAAGGCTGAAAAGTAACAACAAAATGCCATTAAAGATGCACGTAATATTAACAAGACCAGACATACCTATGACACTACTGCTGTGGATTCTTATAAATAGCAGTGACACTTTTTGATTAAACTAGTGGGAGGGAGGAGGGTTGGTGGGCTTCATACCGCTCTACGGTACTAGAAATAACGTGACAAAGGATGGTTAAATAAAAGATGCTTATCTTGGTATGATGTTCAATCATGAGTTACTTCTCTATGGCATTTGATACTAACTAAAAACCTGAAGTGTATAAAACATAGTATTGTATACTTGATCAAAATGTGTATTTCTCCACAAACCACGCTTATTCTAGGCAAGTGAATTTCACCCTCTAAAAAGTTACTTCATACTGGCAGATCTTTGGGCTAATTAAAAACAAATTTTAATTTTAACTTCTAGCTAAGACGGACACTGCTTTTAAGGCATTTTTGGATGCTCAGAATCCTAGACGGCAACACTCCTCAACACTGGAGTCTTACCTTATCAAACCTATCCAGCGGATACTAAAGTATCCTCTCCTGCTGAGGGAACTCTTCGCTCTGACTGATGCAGACAGTGAAGAACACTATCACCTTGATGGTAAGGTGCTGAACTATGGAACCGTGTTTACCTGCTAAACTGGGGGTGGGGCACGTTTCTTTCCCCTCACTCTTTCCATGAAGCAACTACGTAACTAGTTAATTTCCACTTGCTTTTTCCTCTAGTGGCCATAAAAACAATGAACAAAGTTGCCAGCCATATTAATGAAATGCAGAAAATACATGAAGAGTATGGTGCAGTGTTTGATCAGCTCATAGCAGAACAGACCGGGGAAAAAAAAGAGGTAAGGATTTTATTCTTGGCTTTCTTTATTACAAGTCTGTTATTCAGGAGTCTCTTTCTTCTGGTATGAATTACTGCGTATTGTTACAGCTACCATTACAAATTCCTTTTTCTGCATTGTGTCTAGCACAATATGCTAAAAGTTCTTCTTAAAGGTATGGTATAGTCTTGGAGACCAATACATAGAAGCAATCTTTCAGCAGTGACCGGTGATTTTGAGTGCTCATCTCAAGACTCCTTAAAGGGGCATGATTTCCAGAGAGTGCTGAATGCTTACCCTGTGAAAATAAGGCCCATTTCAAATTGGGCATCTCAAAATTGCTAGTTACTATTGAAAATGTAGACCACTTCTTTTGAACTCTTTCAAGGTGGAACCTCACAATGGAAGGTTGGTGAGACTAAAGTATGAGATGGGGATTCAACAAAGCAGAGGAGAAGGGGGACTAGAGCAGCAGCCTGCGGGAATGGTGAGGAGAGTCTTGAGATGAGAAAGTGGGGCTGGGATGGAAGGGGTGAGCTTCAGCAGCTACTTGGAGGCAGTGGAGGTCAAGCAGGAGAGGCAGGTGTGCTCATGGAGGAGGGTAGTCCTGAGGGTAGCAGCACTGTGAAGGCTGCAGGTGCAAGCAGGGTTGGACAATTGGTATTGAGACTACCAAGAGGTATGTGGAGACCAGAGTTGGGTCTGGTAGGCAGGACTGAGTGGAAGTGCTATAACCCTGGATTGAAGAGCAGTCTTGTGTGCTAGTAACTTACTGACACTTTAAACACAAGTGAGACTGGGTTGGCCTAGAGGTCCCACCAGTTCAGGGCAGGGGGACAGTGTGGGGAAGCAGGCACTGCTGTTACCCATGTTCTACTCTGTTCTGTGGCTAAATGGAGGACTTAACTTTCCAGAGATGTCAACTTAGCGCTTCTCACAAGTGCTGAATTCTCAATTTGTGTGTTCACGGGGAAAAGGTGGAAAACAGCTTTTAGATGTGGGAAAGGGTGAGTCTTAATGAAACTGACTTGTTGCCTCTGGAGATCAAAGTGAAAAATCTAGTTGTCTTGACAACTTTATTGTATATCTGCCCACAAAGGTTAGCACCGTTATTAGTCTTTGCTCAGGAAATACGTAGAACTTGCAGGTTCGATTAATATTTCTTCGCAGAGCTGTGTACAGGAGGCAAAGTTGTGTACCAGAAGCACTGTGGCTGGCTTCAGCTAGTAGAAATGTTCAATTCTTTGAGCACATTAAATGTAAAACAACATAAAGAGAAACTGAAACAGGGAGAGATGGACAAATACTATAAGAGTTCACAGAAATTTTTGGCTTCTTCATTATGAAATTAAACCTTCTTACAGATTTTGAATGGCCAGACTTTCAACGCTAGGCTTTACCTAACTTGTGCACAAAAATTAGGGATTTGATTGCATGTATGATCAGTTAGCATTGAACGCAGTTAGCATTTGGCACAATCTGTTTGCACAAAATTGCAACTGCCTAGTCCTGACGGAAAATCTTGCTCCAAAAGTTTGCTGCTTTTTAGAGTAAAATTCATCTAAATCTACTAAGGCAGTTAAAACCCTTTACACTGGTGCTTTTGTATTTTCATATGTTTGTGATTGGCAGGTTGCAGACCTTTCCATGGGAGACTTACTTTTGCATAATACAGTGATCTGGCTTAACCCTCCTGCATCACTGGGGAAATGGAAGAAGGAACCTGAGTTAGCAGCATTTGGTATGTACTCTGGTGATTCTTTCAAACACGAATAGGATTGCAGATTTTACTTGAGCAGAGATACCTAAGACCTGTGAGAAATGTACATAGAGAATGACAGTTACCTAATAGTGTTCCTGCTACATCATCTAGAACTCGAAAATTAAATGCACAATGATTTGCCCCTGAATTTAAAGGGCCAAATTCTGCTCTGTTAGTGATGTAAATGTAGAGAAATTCAATTCAAACAACTACTGTAACTGAGTAGAATGTGGCCCAAAGTCCATAGGAAGTGAGTAGCTAAAACCTCCCGCTACATGTTAGCAACCCTCTCCCACCCTTGACTGATTAGTATTTGTGTTTCAATAACCTAATTCATGGCACTTCACTTTCTTGCTTTTAGAGTTACACCTAGGACAGTGATACTTTGACTGAGGCTCTGTAATGTCTCCTGTGGCTCTTTGCATCGCACATTAAAACTCTGATTTAATTACTAATCAGGATGCTTTTACTATGTTATTAACCAATTGTAGAATACTTGGTCAGTCCTGTTGCTGTGAGAATAATATATGTATATAAATAGTAAATAAACAATGAATTCACACTACTCTGGCTCTTTTGGGTGATGCTGATTTGCTAATTTGGCTCCTGAACCACTGAGGTCTCGGTATCAATGATCTAGGGGTGTTTGGTTGTTGGCTTTTTTGGGTGGTTTTTGTTTGAACTCCCTCATGTAGCCAGGCGGCTGTCTTGATCTAGCAATTTGCTGATAGCACTTGGAAAGCCAGTGGCTACTAATTTTCAATATTGCCATTTTAAATAAAAACCCTTTAGCGACCCACTGAGGATGTCCCAACACCAGCACGACAAAGGAACCACTTTAGTTCCTGCTGTCGTGGCTGGTGAGGAGCTGCCCAAGCCATTTTTCTTTCAATTGTGTATAAACTGGTCCTGTGGTCCGGGAAATGACAGAACATGCCTCCAAGATGAAAGTGATGATTGACGTCAGTTCAATGATTTGGGGGATCTGTATTCATTTTCAGTTATTGTGCAAAGAGTTTAAATCCTCTTTATAAAAATCTCAAGATCCAAATATTTTAATTCTAAAACGAAGGGTGTCGCTCTGTGGGCCACTGTGGAAATTACGATTTCATTCCTTTGCCTGATTCTTTAAACCCAAATTCCAACATACTTTCCCATAACATGTGCATGTAACATTCCAGCTATAACTGTATATTGACTCCTATTTATAGGCCACTGTCACAGACATCAATGGTCCAAATACGCCATTGGTCTGTTAAATGCAGTGTCAGCCCTATGACTCCCTGCATGCAACTAGGCAGGGACTAGTTGTTGTTGTTGTTGTTCTGTTTTTGAACAGTGCCTAGCTCAGTGAGGTCCTGATCCATGACTAGGGGGCTCCTAGGCACTACTGTAGTACTAATAATACACCAACCACTCAGTGGGCTTAGCCAGATGGGTTTAAAACACACAACAAAACATTTTATTTTAGGTAGAATCCTGTAATTTGCAAACATGTCATTGTGTGAATAACCATTTAAAGATCACTTAACTTATGAATTCTGTAACATCAAAGCCACCTGAGAAATTAATTGTTGTGTAAATTCTACTGGGGGGGGGGAGAGAATAATACAGGAACATGGAGTCTTTATAATTATCCTCTTCTTCTTTTCCCCTCTTGGCCCCTGACTGAAACAAAGGCTTACCAGGAATGTGTATGATCTTGTCATGATTAATGGTGTGTGTTTGACTTCTGTGTACGCTTGGGCTTTACAGGAGACAAGGGTACAGGGACCATTACTGACTGTGGGTTTGTTTTTGTTTTTTTTTAATCTTTCTCTAGTGTTCAAAACTGCTGTTGTCCTTGTATATAAAGATGGTTCCAAACAGAAGAAGAAACTTGTAAGTTTTGTTGCTAATTTGACTATGTATTATGGGATCCAAAATGAGCAAGGCCAAGATTTTCTAATTGTATTTAGCCACTGTATAATGGTTTACATGTACAAATATTGATTAGCTAATCTCTTTACATCGTTGTGCTAGTAGGTTGTAAAGATTTTTACAAGCAGGTAGTCACCAGTCAGGTTAAACATATAACTGCCTTTCTCCCTTTGCAAATAGGTATTTGCCCTGTGTCAGTGTGAATGGGGTCAATTTTATGAATAATTTGAGGTGCCAGTTAGATTTTAAAGCTATAATCTAACAACTAGCTTTGCCAATTTGATAAGTGGGAGTGTAGCCAATATTGGGATAGAATTTAATTAGGATAATCCCTTCTTATTGAGTCCAGGGAGCACTAGTTTACTAACTTTTAACAGTAGGTTCTCTTCAGAACAGCACTTACCTTGGACAGAATTCTCAAATCAGGACAGTTGGTGTTCTTGCCTTTATAAACTTGTTGACTGGTTACCAAGAACCACAGAAGTACGTAATCAGCAGTTCTTCAATCCAGTGTAGATTCAACAAATACTCGAGGGCATGCAAGCAATTGTCATAGAACAGTATTGAGGTCAAGCAGTTATACCAGAAAACAAACAATACAAATATCCAATGTTTTTTTATTGCATTCACTTATTCTCCATTATCAGTTCTTTATCTCTAATACACTTACCACACTTGAAGTAATTCCCCAAGGAAGAGAGTTGCACTTTGCCTTAAGGCAATCTTAGAAATGTGGTCCCTGCTGTTTTTAATGTTTGATATGAAATGGCCTAGTTTAAAATACTAGAAATAATTGCTTAAAGGTATAGTTTAAAACTCTCTAGGCCAAAGTAGTGTCCTAAGCATGTTTCCCCTTTGTTTAGGGCACTACTTTGTAAAATCCAAATCCAGTTTTTTGGACTTCTCACTAGAAACAGTGTAGACTTACCAAGGAACTTTGTTACTTATCTTAAAGAACAAAATATCTGAAATGAAATCTCGCTGCTTTTTCTCAACCTTGTAACCCTGGGAAAGAGGAGGGTTTGCCATGTGGCTGGGCCAAGTGTCAGTAGCACGCCTAGATTCTGCAGCTGCTTTTGTGGTTTCAGTGAACTCTGGAGTGCCACATGGTGACCCCCTTTTATACCCTGGTTTCAGGGGTTGCTGGAGGGTGGCTGCCCTCTTGATTCTGTTGGATGCTTTCCAAACTGCTTTCAGCTCTGTTTCTCTGCAGCTTCTGTTGATATCCAGTAGAAGGTGTTGGTGTATAACAAATTCCTTCAATCCTTTTTTTGTCTGGAAGGTTCCTATTTTATTCATCTCAAGGACTGTATTTCTGTATTATCCAAATGTTAATTGGACTCTCACCCCTCCCTTTTTAATTTTCTTTGTATATTTCAAAGCTATATACCATTTTGGTGCTTATATCTTTGAGTACTCCTTGTGACCTACAACTCCTGTATTTCCAGAATGCAACAATCATTTATAGTTCCTCCAAAGTAATGAGGGACAGCTCAGTGGTTTGAGCATTAGTCTGCTAAACCCAGGGTTGTGAGTTCAATCCTTGAGGGGGCCACTTAGGGATCTGGAGCAAAATCAGTACTTGGTCCTGCTAGTGAAGGCAGGGGGCTGGACTCGATTACCTTTCAAGGTCCCTTCCAGTTCTAGGAGATAGGATTTCTCCATTAATTTATTTATTTATTTAAATTTAGTGGACATAGTAAATTCCTTGATTATATCCAATATCTTCGCATCCTTCGGGGCTACAAGAGACATTATCTTAAAGGAACGAGAGAGAGAGAGCTGAGTCATAAAACAGTTAAATGCAGAGTTTCTAATTTGGCTTGAAAGATTTTTATTTGTATCTGTAAAAATAATGGAGCCCTGTTTGCTCCAAAGATATATCTTTAAAAATCTGTGTGTGTGTAGGGCAGCATTTTCATATGTGGCTATGGGTGGTCTTATGGCCGCCTGGTTGCGATGGCAGTTCTGCCTTTATTTTAGATTGTAATAGTTACATTAATACGATAAAATATCTTCAAAATGAACAAAATTTCTGGAAACCATTATCCTTATGCAGGGAATACTTGCTGTGCCGCATAATCCAAGAATAGCTATTATAGAAACATGAACCGTCTTTTGGGGATGGGAGCAGTAAAAATCATCAATTCTATAACTAATATAGACAGGCTAATAACCTATTTCACCATGCAGCTATCTAGTAGGTCGAAAATACGTACGCTATACTTGCGAAGTGTATAACTTACATAGTGCCATAGGTGTATTTGGTTCTGCCTCCTTACTGTTTTTTTTATGTTTGTGCTGCACGTTAAAGCTTAATAAAAGTAACAACAACAAAATGCCATTATTGCCTTTATTAAAGTGCCCATAATAGTGACAAGGCCAGGCATGCCTATGACACTAGTGCTGTGAAATCTTATAAATATGCAATGTGATGCTTTTTGATTAAATGTGGGGGGAGGTGGGCTTCATACAGCTCTAAACTAGCAAGGGTCCTGGTAATGTGAAAGAGAGTGGTTTAAATAAAAGATGCTTATGGGGTATGATGGTGGTTGGATATCTGATGTTCATTCATGAGTAACTTCTCTATGGCATGTGATACTAACTAAAAACTCGAAGTGCATAAACACAGTACTGTATACTTGTGTCGGTGTTCATAGCTACAAGGAGAGAGAGAGATTCCATCCCTACGTCATTGAGACTCTTGCCTAGTAAGGACTGACAATAATTCTCATTTAAACATCGCATTTCTTATTCTTGGAGTGATAAGATTCTTTAGCTAACGTTTCTAAAATATGGATTGTTGGCTGCCTACTCTGAGCAAACAGGCAGGGTGACCAGTGTGCATCTTGTAACCCAGTTCTGTATCCTTGCTGAGATAGGGTGTTTCCTTGATTAAAGGGCAGAGGGAGCTTTGTGACTAATGTATTCAAGGCATATTTGACATCTCTAAACTTTACCCCTTCTGAAATCATGCACCACGTTAAATGTGATGTCTTTCTTCTGTATGGCCTTCATCAGTCACTGTAATGGTTATCGAATGTAAAACGTGGTCTTCAATTCTGGACTTTGGTTTGTGCACACATCACCACCACTGAGTAAATGTTGGTTGCTTGCAGTTACATAGACCTCAATCTAGCTAAACATTCAAATGAGTCTTATTTGGAATCAGTGGGATTGCATTTGCATAACTTTAAGCACATTGCTGCACTAAGGCCATAGTGCAGTGTTTTGGGGCCAGTAGCAGTGGTTATTAATGCTGGTTCCCAACTGACATAGTGTAGACACAATGTTGGTGTGAGGTTTTTTGAGTGTACAAGAATTTTTGGAAGGAGGATAGAGTGGGCAGGCCTATTTTGTGCAGAATGATCATCTTTGACTTGTACAATGTGCTTAATTGCTATCCATGAGCCAAGAAATAGCAAACTACCTCCAGGTAGTGTTACCTGAGGATATTTGAACCCAAAACTATGGGTTCAAATAACACAAACTTTTTTTTAGATAGTTTTAGAAAATTAATGAATGGGGGACACAACACCTCTGATAAATGATTGGTACATGAGATTGCTTTTATTTAAAATGTTTTGTTCGAGTCTAAAGCACACATTTAAAAGAGCAATAGTCTGGGTACCTGTATCTGGGGTACTCTAAAGTTTGAGATGGTGTTAAGTGGTCAGCCTTCCTTTTAGCCACTGGGGAGTTGGATGTCAGTCGTTTAGCTCGTTGACATTTTTTTTTCTCTTTAAATTGCACATTTTGACTAATTTTTGTAGAGGTTGCGTAAAACAAAGCACACGACTTATAGTAACCCCCAATGGGTTAACAATTTTTTAGCCTTCGCAAAAAACTTTTAACTTTACTTATTAGCAAAGTAACTTCTAGCAAGAAACTTATAGTCATAGACACCCAGATCCAAGGTTAGCTATTTATATTTTTTTATGAATTTATTTTTTTATTAAAGCAGCTGTTTTGTTTGCTTAGGCAAACATCAGATTATTCCTGACTACATGGTGGTCTTGCTTTCAGGTAATGGTGGGCTGAGTACACAAAATGGCTGCGGTTATGTCAAGTCCAGCTCTCTTGTAACATTACTGTTAAATGCTTTTTTGAGGTGTTGAGAACTGATCATTGTGGCATGGTGACACTTTGTCTATACTTCCTTCCCGTGACCTAATATTCATGAAACTTCTTCATAGGCATTTCTATGGTTCCTATCACCAAAAAATACCAAGCCTCTGAATTCCTAATGTAAACTTTCCTGACTATTTTTTGATCCAGGGAGGATCACATAGGGCTTCAATTTATGAAGACTGGGACCCATTCCGTTTTCGTCACATGATTCCCTTAGAAGCTCTGCAGGTTCGCGCACTGGCAAGTGCAGGTAATGTTGAAATGTATTCGTATGTCTGTTAAAATGCCCATCTCATTGCTTACTATCCAACATATGCTCTTTATGGGAGTTGGGGGTGTGTGTGTGTGTGTGTGTGTGTGTGTGTGTGTGGTGGTTGATTTATATAACAAACAAAGAAAGTTCTAAAACTGACTTTGTGTTTCTCCACCTCCCATTTTGTTTCTCTCCTCTTCTGCCTTCTAGTGGGTTGTAAGATTAGAGAAGGCAAAAGCTGTACTTGAAAATTGGAAAACTCTCCAAGAAAAAATGAGTTTTGGTTTTCAAAGTTTGAGTTTTTTTTGTGGACAATACTTTTTGTTTCAAATAACACAAACACTCACTCTGGCCAAAGGCCATGTAACCACTTTGCTGTTGCTACCAGAGAAAATCCTTATGACTAGTTGTATACACTTCAGGGGGGTCTGTTTGCTTCAATAAAGCCTGTGTGGAAGACGATGCAGGTGCAGAACTACGTACACTGTGAAGATGATAAATAAGTTCAGACTTAACAAAACTAGGTGTATAATAGTTGTCTTGGGAATTTTAAAAATCTTTACATTGTGGAGGGTTATGAAAAGTCTTTGACCTTAATGGTTTAATTTTTATTGTCGGGTATGTAACTGTGTGTGACCAAGTGTAGGAGTCATAACCAAGTGCCCTTCTGCTAGGGTTTGTGATCAACTTATGTTCTAGGATACCTTTTAAATTTAATAAAACTGTTTCTCATGGTTAGAGAGTACTTCTCAATTCTAGTTGAAATTACAACATGATGTGACCCCGTATATAATTCAGTAGTATAACGTGGTACAAAATGTTCTCCATATCTCTCTAGATGCAGAGACCAATTCTGTGTGCGAGATTGTTCATGTTAAATCTGAGTCCGAAGGCAGACCAGAGAGAACATTCCACCTCTGCTGTAGGTGAGCGTGCTTCCATGTGTTCTATTGTTGCTGGATTTCTAGATGCTCGTTGTTCTTAAAAGAAATACATGATGATAGCACAAGAGGTTAACAACTTTTTCTAGCTCTACTGGCGAAGGATTCTCATTAAACAGAACAAAGCCATATTTAACCAATACTGAAGCTTTACAGGAATATTAATTTTTTTCCCTTGCAAATTGCCCCCAGCTATTGAATTCTATATGCAAATTTGTTTTTAAGGCTGCATGCACTGTCACTGAGCATTTGTCAGAATGCCAGGCAGCTGCTGAAGTGTCCAGTTTGGTCAGTGCTTTCCATGCTGGCAAGGCCTGACTCCCACTGTTAAGGGGCTTCAAACAAAGTACAGTGCCATGCTAAAATGATATTATCTATCAAATCTGTATATTTAAAAGGGTTAACCCTTACTTCAGAATTTTGTTTTACCATTTTTAGGTTTTTTTAAATTGATAGAAGTCCCTGCTGGGCTGATATTAAAAATAGTTCAACCTGCTGTCTAGATGAGATTTGCATGATTTCTGCTCAGTCTGTCCAATGCAAGCACACAATATGAGAGATTACATTAGCTACAATAGGTTTGCCAAATAAGTGAGTAGCTGGCATCAGAGGAAAAGGAAGAAGAGAGAGGTAGACAGTACTTCCGTAATGCAGGATGCTTGTTTCCTTGGACATGGGTTTAAACTTGCACAGATTTAACAATGCAAGATGTACATTATAAACTTTGATTTGAAAACTTTGTTTGAATGACAGGGAAAGGCAGGCAGAGCAATTCACGTTTTCCTTCAGTACTGGTGTTGATTTATCTTGCTCTGTCACATACTTGCAGGAATTATGGATCTCTTGTGAGCTTGTGCCCTAACTTTTTGTTGTTTTTTCCTGTTTTCAGTTCCCCAGACCACAGAAAGGATTTTCTGAAGGCTGTGCACTCCATTCTACGTGATAAGCACAGAAGGCAGCTTCTTAAAACTGAAAGTCTGCCTTCATCCCAACAATATGTTCCTTTTGGAGGGAAAAGACTGTGTGCTCTAAAAGGTGCAAGGCCAGCAATGAACAGGGCAGGTACTGTAGGGATGCAGACTTTCAAGATCCCACTGATCCCAGCACCACTGTAGGTCACATCGGAGTTATAATATTTATTACCAATAGATCAGGGTTAGTGTTGCATCTGACCTGCCTTCACATCCCTATAAGAGCCTTAACAAGTGCCTCCATTTATACCACTCTTCACTCAAGGTTCAACATCAGAGCAATGATCCTTCTGGTGTAGGAGGCCCAAATGGGACTCCTTTCAGTTTCAATCAACTGTACGTTTTAATCTGCCAAATGAGTTGCAGTTGAATAAAGCTTTGCAGCAAAACTATGTACAGGATTTCTACAGATGACCAGTAGTGGTTTAAAACAAAACCAGCTCCGAAAGTGTCTCTAGCTCATCACCTCAAATCTTCAGCAGGGTTTGAAATTAGTTCTGCTTCATGTATCCTCCATTTCTCCTTTTTCACCTCTATTGGGAGTGGGCATTTGTTTGTCCTCATCAGATCTCAGAAGTGCACTGGATTAAATGGTCTGTCTTAAAATGTGGACTTCATTTTCAGTTGACTTCAGGCAAAACACACTTTAAAAAAAAAATCACAGGGAAAAGCAGTTTAGTGTTTGGCAACCACTAAATGAAGAAGGGAAGAAACTTGCTTCTAAATATACTTTTTCTGCTCATTAGATCCAGATAACCAGGCTTTCTGTTCCTCCTCTGTAACAAGCAAGCCACACCAATAACATTCACAGCATGGCCTCTCACCGAGGCTAGGGAAGGTTTTCACACATTTAAGATTCAAAGGCAGCCCAAAAGGTATCTAATTTGTACCACAGTGCTTCAATCATCCCATGAGGCTCCATATGCTTGAAATGTCAGAATCTTCTTTTAGGTGGGTTTGTCTAGTCATTTGCATGGTGGATGCAGTGGAGGTAAACCCCCTGCGTGCCCCACCCCAGCCTAGCTGGGCCCTTACTTGTAAATTTTTTAACCCTAAATGCTGAGCTGATTTACTTGTGTTTTCGGGCTCAGGATAATGATTCTTTTCCCAAAGATGAATGCGTTTAATAGATGTGTTCTGAAGGTGCCGTCAGTGAGGGGACAAACAACCACCTCTGAATCTCAACAGCCTACAGTGGAGCTATTGTGTGCACAGAACACTGAAATTTCTGCAGATCCTTCAGCTGGAGAATTCATCCTTTGCTTTGTCTGACGAGCCTCATATGAAGATATTTCAACATGGAAGATGCCAAAATGCTATCTGAACCAGTCACAAAACTAGCAGACAGGTCTGATGCTGAAGATGGAATTTATGAAAGCAAAAGCCAGAAAATAACCCAGCAACGATGGGGCACTTGCACCTACATAAAGAGTAGGCAGCAACTCCAGTGTCTCCCAGCTCTGTCTAACTGCTTGGAATGATTCTACATCATTCCTGTGGAGGCACCACAATATTTCCTTGTCAGTTTTGGGACAAGCTGGGTTATTGCAGTCTGTTAACAGCAGGGCACGGCTGGTGAGAAGCTTAGTTCTACTCACGCTTTTTCATGCTGGCTGCCTGCCTGCCACCCACTTAGGAGGAACAGTAATTGTGGCCCATTATCTCAATTTGTGGATCTAAGAAGCAGAAACTTTTTACAGCTGGCAAAAAAATACCTGTTTCCATGAGAAGCTAAGTAAAGCATAACTTATGCATGCATATTGATAGGGAGGAGTAGGTCGTGCTGGGAAATCCTGATAGCTGGTGCCAAGGGATGTTAGGAAAGGGCAGTTGGAAGACTAGTTTTTAGATACATTTTTACCTTGTGTAAAGCATGTGGGATTTTATCTTTTGTGTGTGTGCAGTGTCTGCCCCAAGCAAGTCTCTTGGGAGGAGGAGGCGGCGGCTGGCCCGAAACAGGTTTACCATTGACTCGGATGCTGTCTTCGAAAGCAGCCCTGAAAAAGAGTCCCGGCAGCCCACAGCCAGTGGGGACACTGACCGCTGGGTAGAGGAACAGTTTGACCTTGCTCAGTATGAGGAGCAGGAGGACATCAAAGAAACGGACATCCTGAGCGATGACGATGAGTACTGTGAGTCTACGAAAAGCACCACAGTTGACCGAGAACTTCAGGAGCAGTTGCAGGCTGCTTCCATTACAAGCAGCCAGTCACGTCAGGCAGAGAAAGCACGGCATGCAATGGGCACACATGCTGCCAGAATGACTCAGTTGAAGAAGCAAGCTGCACTCTCTGGGATCAATGGCGGGGTGGAAAGTAATAGTGAAGAAGTCATCTGGGTTAGGCGTGAAGACTTTGTACCTAGCAGAAAACTGAACACTGAGCTCTAAACCTGTCACTTTCTCACTAGATGGTCTGTGTAGATATCTCCCCTCTTCCCTCCCCCAATACATGCTGTGGAGCATGATCCCTTAGCTTGCACACACAGTTTTGGCAGCTGAACTGCTCTGAAACTGTGCAGCCACATTTTAGGAACTTTAAAAGGTGGGCGGGGAGTGTAAAATTTGAAATAAGCTGGAGTCCTATCTGTATATTACTAAGGGCTTTTAAACTTTTATTTATTCTAAAATGGGATACATAATATCACTGGAGAACAAGTTACTGTCGGCATCTTACGTATGTGCAACTTAAGTGATAGCACAATGAACAAAGAGGTTTTTGTATCTGTGATATGTCAATCAGAGGCTCATCTCCTTAATGAGGAAACTGCCTTTCTAATCTGTACAGCTGCGGTGTTCTTAATCTTTTCCCTCTTAAAAGACTATACATGTATTTTAGGAGTGTGTGAGGAAAGGTTTGGGATTTATGTTGTGCTGCGTTCTCTTGGTGTGTCTGGTCTAATTTATTTTCAGTGTTGGAAGCTCTAATTTTACGTAAAATTTTATAAAGTTGCCAAACTCTTGAAAGAGATCCAAATTTAACACTTGAAATTTTTTTTTGTACTTTTTACCTGAGATGCAGAGGCACAAATAGGTAAGAATGTTAGTGTTACTTAGGATATGAGGCTAGCCTTTTTGCAGAGGGTTCAGTAGGCTAGTTTTTATATTATATTAAAATATCAACTGGAAACTCCTGCTTAGGGATAACTGGAATTCAGTTATGTTACAAATAATGTGACTGAATTACAAAGAGGGCTAAATTAATCCACGACTTCAGTGGAGTCATATCAGGGATGAATTTGGTCCATTATGACTGACACCATTTGGGTTTAGGGGAGGGGGGGAATTTATGGCCAAAAAACTGACCTCATCCAACTCTTAGTGTGGATGAAACTAGTGTATATATAAATTCCTTTGTAAAGGCTTTTTCCACTGCAATACACTATGAACAAAGTTCTAAATAAGCAAACCTCTCAAACCTTTTTATTTAAGTATCTAAAACAGGGTAAAAAATCTAGTGTTTTTAAAGTAGACTTCCAAATATAAAAAAAGAGAAAATATAGCACTTTTAATTTTTTTAGATTTATATAGCTTTCCCATTTCACTTTCCACCTACAAAAGAGGAAGATAATGACATTTTCTTTGTATCTATTGATGTTTGACACATTAGTGGATACTTTGAAACCTGGTATTTTATAAATAGCTTTAGGACTATATTTTATAAGATCAGCTGTGACTATATTTTGAAACATAACAAATTGTTCCCCCCCAAAACATCAAATGTCTTGTGTCCCAGCCAGCATTCCTTCCCCACCCCTCCCCCCGCCACCAGCTGGTTACCAGTGCACTATACTTAGTCTTTTGAATGTTTTCTTGTATCTGCTTTTGCTATCTTCTGATTTTTCTTTTCCTAAAAGCTTTAGAACGATTTCTATACCCTTTTATCATCACTTCATTGTTCTATATCATCTAAAGTCCATTGTGTCCCAATTTAGTAGAAAAGCAGAGGTTGTAGTTGTCCTACTGGAATACAGTCAGTTGGGAAAGACTGGAAAGTCTGGTGCTTGGGAGGGTGCCATTGTTCTTGTACATAATGTCATGACATGTCTATGTCAAAGGTTCTTGTATATTTCTTTTATAAGCTGAAAGAAGGTCTATTTTTATGTTTTTAGGTCTATGAATGGAACGTTGTAAATGCCTGTCAAACAATAAAATACTGAAAACATCTGAATAGTGTGGTGGTGAAGGGTGGGGTGGGGTGGGGTGTGAATGCACCGAGGACATCTCTGTCACTTCTGCCGTGATCAAAAAGAGCAAGCTGTAACCAAAATCCAATAAATGGATTTCAGCTGTTCAGGGCTGCTTAATACTACTCCAGCGACCTGTAACGGTTTGGCTTGGCAAAAGTTTTTAGATTTTTCTAATCAGTTATTTTAAAAAAAATTATTTAAATTTTCAGTTGTGGGAACTTATGGGGGAGGAGTTGCACAACAATTATTTAAGAATCAGTTATTTTATAGACATTAAAACATAAAATATATAAAGTACTAACCTTAAATCACACTCTAAGTTCAAGCAGCACTCACTGCCTAGCTGTAAACTTCAATTGTTGATGGAAATCTTTTTTTCAACAATTGATGTGTACAGTGAAATTGAGGTTTAGTGTCATGCTGATAAACATCCAAGCCCATTATAGTATATCCTCCAACTTTGCTCCTTACAAAGGTGTATGTGCTCAATTTATGAAGATCCTGGTTCAATTTCACAAACAGTTTTTCTTTGCCTAAAGAAGGGGGTAGTTGGTTAGATGATGATTTGGACAACAGCTCCCTTCCACACCCCGCACTGAGGTGGAATTCACCCCTGTGCAGATGACCAGCACAAAGCTTGTGCATATTTACATCACACTTACGCCCAATTTGATGGGTTAGTACAGTTGTAAATTGGAACAAAGAGGAAAAACCTTTCCTGGTATGAAATTCCTGCTGAAGCCAAATTCAAAGGGTCTTTTGATTAGTTAACTTCCCCCACTTGGATCTACTTCTGATCAAATGTATGTGTTCAAAACATTCCACATTAGTTGGTTTCACAGTTGTACCGTTTGACCCAAATGTGTCACCTAGTGGTGTGTGTGTGTGTTAGAATCACAATCCAATTCAATGCCCTGTCTAAGGGTGGCCTCACTTTCCTGAAATGTTCATTTTCCTATGTTAATTTTCCTTGGTCTGTTCTTGACAAATTAGTCCCTGTTATCACTCATACCCTCAACCTGGTCTGTCTTTCTCTCTCACCCCCACACTTGGAGTAGATCCACAACTGCAATTAAAAATCTGCAGCTGGCCTGTGCCAGCCAACTTAGGCTAAAGGGCTGTTAAATTGCTGTGTGGAGGATCAGGCTTGGGTTGCAGCCTGATCTGTGGGACCCTCCCACCTCACGTGGTCCCAGGCTGTAGCCTGAGGCAGGCAGCACAGGCTAGCTGCAGGTTTTTAACTGAAGTCTAGACACACCCGCTGAGTCCCAGCTGGACACAGACTTTAGTGTCTCTTACTACTTGATGCTGTCTTCTCCACTCTTGGCCAATTGAGTTTGTGGCTATTGCGTTTGTTTCTCTGGTAGACCAGAGTATACCTTTTAAACAATAAACTACATTGCCTGTGCAAGATAATCAATTACAGAGCTTGAAATAATGCAAGGAGGTAGATATGTTTCACCATAAAAGCGCATATATGCTTCTAGCTTCATCTTTAAAACTTGCAGTAGCGTTTGTGGAAAGGATAAGTGTAGCTACCACCACTACCATCCCCCCCTCCTCACAAGTCTAATATGACCCAGGAATGGTGTGATGCTCTTAGAGAAAGAAGTATGCAGTCAGGATCAAATACCAGACCTTAGCTTGCCACATTATCCAGTATGCACAGCAGGAGGTAACTTCTACACTGTACTGTGCCAGTTAGTGACCTGACAAGTGGAGTTCAAAGTGCAGAGATGGAAGCTGTGATGTTTAAATTCACCAAGCATGTCTGGAAACACTTGCCATTTGTGCAGGAGATGAGCTCATTCTGTGCCTCGATCACCCCTGCTATGTTCAAAGGGCATCTCCATACACATTTCTTCCCTTGTCTAGATATAATCAGTTGGGTGTACGACTAGCCTACATCTTAGTACTGCCTTCAGTCTCTTAAGTAACAACTTCTGATTCTTGTCACGCTTTATTGCTGGAAAATGTATGGCTTTATTTTAGCTCCTGCTTGCTAAGAATTGTGGGTGATTTTTTTTTTTTAAAGCTTTTCTTTAAAAGCAAACACTTTTCCTCTTACCCCCTATGAATTTTTTTAAAGCTATAAAATAACTTGATTTATTGTTGTATAGATTCATCAAGTGGGTGACATAACCACCCAGAAGTTATGCAAACTATTAGGAGACCCTGCAATGTTTGGTAATGAATGGCTTGCATGCAGTGCCTGAGTTCACAAGTGGCGGTCCTGCTAAACCAAATGTTGCTTAAAAATGATCAATACCACCGCTGCACAGGCTGACTTTCATAGAATAGAATATCAGGGTTGGAAGGGACTTCAGGAGGTCATCTAGTCCAGCCCCCTGCTCAAGGCAGGACCAATTCCCAACTAAATCATCCCAGCCAGGGCTTTGTCAAGCCTGACCTTAAAAACTCTGAGGACTTGGCTACACTTGCAGCGCTGTACAGCGCTGTGAGGTAAACCTGTCTTCGTACAGCTGAGTAGGGAAAGCGCTGCAATCTGTCCACGCTGACAGCGCAGTGGCGTGGCCACACTTGCAACATTTGCAGCTGTGTTGGGAGCGGTGCATTATGGGCAGCTATCCCAGCATTCATGTGGCTGCAACGTGCTTTTCAAAACGGGTGGAGTGGGGTGGGGTGGAGTGAGACAGGGAGTGTGAGGGGAGAGAGAGTGCTTTTTGGAGCATGTCAGCACTCTATTTTGCAAGTTCCGAACTCCCGACCCCCTCCTCATTCATTCACTCACTCAAAGCAAACAGCAAATAGTTTGCTTTTTCTCTGTGGTACGAGCTTTGAAACCGGCACTTCCGCATTCCTGCAGCCTGGCACAACAATGGAGAGGATTGGCTACTTGACAAGGTGATCAGTACAGCGCTGCAGGTTGATTCCTGGTACACACTCACAGGGGAGAGTCGTAGCTACGCCGCAGTATCTCTTATGCTTCTCGGGGAGGTGGAGTACCTGCAGCGGTGTACCCAGGGAGATACAGCGCTGTACGTGCCTTGCCAGTGTAGCCGGTCAGTGAGTTACAGCGCTGTGGGCGGCTTTACAGCGCTGTAACTCGCACGTGTAGCCAAGGCCTAAGAAAGGAGATCCCACCACCTCCCTAGGTAACCCATTCCAGTGTTTCACCACTCTCCTAGTGAAAAAGTTTTTCCTAATATGCAACCTAAACCTCCCCCACTGCAACTTGAGACCATTACTCCTTGTTCTGTCAGCTGGTACCACTGAGAACAGTCTAGATCCATCCTCTTTGGAACCCCCTTTCTGGTAGTTGAAAGCAGCTATCAAATCCCCCCTCATTCTTCTCTTCTGCAGACTAAACAATCCCAGTTCCCTCAGCCTCTCCTCATAAGTCACATGCCCCAGCCCCCTAATCATTCTTTCCAATTTTTCCACATCATCCTTGTAGTGTGGAGCCCAAAACTGGACACAGTACTCCAAATGAGGCCTCACCAATGTCGAACAGAGGGGAATGATCATGTCCCTCGATCTGCTGGCAATGCCCTACTTATACAGCCCAAAATGCCGTTAGCCTTCTTGGCAACAAGGGCACACTGTCAACTCATATCCAGCTTCTCGTCCACTGTAACCCCAAAGTCCTTTTCTGCAGCAGTGCGTGGGATTCTTCTGTCCTAAGTGCAGGACTCTGCACATGTCCTTGTTGAACCTCATCAGGTTTCTTTTGGCCCAATACTCTAATTTGTCTAGGTCCCTCTGTATCCGATCCCTACCCTCCAGCGTATCTACCACTCCTCCCAGTTTAGTGTCATCTGCAAACTTGCTGAGAGTTCAGTCCACACCATCCTCCAGCTCATTAATGAAGATATTGAATAAAACCGGTCCCAGGACCGACCCTTGGGGCACTCAGCTTGATACCGGCTGCCAACTAGACATCGAGTCGTTGATCGCTACCCGTTGAGCCCGACAATCTAGCCAGCTTTCTATCCACCTTATAGTCCATTCATCCAGCCCATACTTTAACTTGCCGGCAAGAATACTGTGGGCTTGTGTAGCACCCAGAACAATGGGATCCTGGTCCTGTTTAGGGCTCATGAGTTCTGCAGTAACATAAATATAAATGCCATTAAGAAAAGGAGGTGAGGTCTTTGGGAAGTGCCCTTCAAACAGTGTTGGGATATATTTGCTGGATAAAGTAACCCCCCCCAGCTGCAATCAGCCATCTCCCCCCATGCAGCAGTGCAGGCAGGGGAGGTTCGAGGCCTCATCTTCCCAGAAGCCTCCTTGACCTAGGACCCCCAACCGCCACATGAGCCTCTACAGTGTGTATCGGGGTGGGGGGGGGGAATTTCTGGGTGAGCTACAGGAAACAAGCGATTGGGGTTGATTTGTAGGGTAGATAAATGACTTGGGTGTCGGAGGTCCTATAAGGGTGCTGGGGGGCAGGAGTGAAGAGGGAGGTTGGGGGTCAGGCTGGTGGGCATTGGCCGGGTGATGCATGGGGGCATTGTGCAGTGTGGGGGTTGGAATATGTTTATTGGAGGCTGGAGTGGTTTAAGCAGCAGCTGACTAGTGATACTAGCAGCCCCAGCTGGCTGGGTCTGGCTTCCTCTTCCACCACTCCCATCCTCTCTCTTCCTGCACTGGCACCAGCTCCACTTGCAAACACCAGGGAGAGATGGACTTGCTGTTGCTACACCAGGGATAGGGCTGGCCAGACACTACCCCTAGCATCAAGCAGGGCCCTGCAGACTGATCCTGTGGCCCAGTGACTCAGCAGCCCTAGCTCCCCACAACCTAGTGCGGCATCTCCCAGGACAAAGGTGCTGCTAATGGGAGAAGGGGACATTCCGAAGTGCCAGACCATGTGTCCACCCTGGACACCAGGTGCGAGAGCTGCTCCTGTATCACTCCACCTTAACCTATACACTCATTTAATCAGATTATCCTATGACGACGGCTTCTCATATAACCTGCATTCTGCCATTTCCTGAGTTGCATACTTAACTTTGCAACCCTAGCTGCATAATATTCGTCTAGTGTAGTGTTTCTGCATGTCACTTTCTTTTAAATTCTCCATTGCATGTGTACCACCATCACCTAGTGGTTGAACCCAGGAACTTCAGAACAGAGCTCTACCATTTGAACTAAAGCTATTATCCAGAAGCATCAGGAACATACTGTTCTCTATGGCTTGGTCTTAGCCTGGCAGACTTGTGTCACTCAGGAATGTGAGAGAAAAAAAAACAACAGTCCTGACTGACACACTGTGCTGGCAGAAGGCACTGTGGTTCAGGGAGGTGGTGTTCCTACATCAGCAGAAAAACTCCTCCTGTCAGTGTATACTGTATTCTACATTAGGGGGATATGCTACCATAGGCTCTGTAGTACAGACATAGCTAAGGAGAGGATGAGGAGCGGGGACTTGTACCACAGGCCCAAGTGGCCTTGGTTTACAGACAGCATAGCCACGTACATACATTTTAACAGATTCTGAGAGGCAGCTCATCGAGATTTGAGCTGTTATAGTAGAGTGGGGAAGGACAGTTCAGTGGTTTGAGCATTGGCCTGCTAAACCCAGGGTTGTGAGTTCAATCCTTGTGGGGACCATTTAGGGAATCTGGGGCAAAAAATCTGTCTGGGATTGGTCCTACTTCAAGCAGGGGGTTGGACTAGATGATCTGAGGTCCCTTCCAACCCCGATTCTAGTCTCAGATCTACCAGCAATGACTGTGTGCAACATCTTGGTAACTCCCCCTGCAAGTGCTAACATTGGTCTGCTTCTAGGGATAGGAGGCCTTCCACAATATTAAGGACTGTGAAGTGCTATTTAGAAGAGGATAACCTAGAATTCTTAGTCGTCTTGCTCCCCAACCCACGAGCCCTTCTGTCTGTGGCTGCTTCAAAACAACATAGGAAGCAAAGTGTGCTCCGCAGCCCCACTCACTACAGATGAAATGTTGAAATAATTTAAAAACAATATTGTCAAGCTTTACTGCCCATGTGCAGTTAACTGTTGCTTAAAATGTAGCAATTCTGGACAGCTTTACATGGAAAAAGAGAACAGCACCTCCCTGATCCCAGCATTACCCCTTGTCACATTTCAAGTTCCTGCTCCAAATCCCTAAGGCTCTAGCTTTCTTTGTTTTTTTAATATTCATCCTTTGCCAAACAGAAGGCTATAGCAACATTAGAAAGGCCAAGGTCCCAAACTAGCTAAGGACACAAACATTTTACAAATACATTTGAAGCAAGAGTAAATGAGGTAGGATCTGAGGCTAAAATAGGGAAAGAACAAGTTAAGAATTACTTAGGGCTTGTCTACATTTGAAATGCTACAGCAATGCAGCTGCACCACTGTAGTGCTTCAGTGTTGACACTACCTATGCCAATAGGCGGGATTCTCCCATCAGCATAGGTAATCCACCTCCCCAAGAGGCAGTGGCTAGGTTGAGGGAAGAATTCTTCCACCAACCTGGTGCTGTCTGTACCTGGGGTTAGGTTGATTTTTCACATCCCTGAACCAGGGCTGGCTCCAGGCACCAGCCCAGCAAGCAGGTGCTTGGGGCGGCCAAGGTGAAGGGGCAGCACGTCAGGCTCTTCGGCGGCAATTCATCGGTGGGTCCCTCGGTCCCTCTCGGAGGGAAGGACCTGCGGCCGAATTGCCACCAAAGAAGAAAGCGGCGTGGTGGAACTGCCGCCGATCGCGGCTTTTCCCGCCCCTGCCACTTGGGGCGGCAAAAACCCTGGAGCCAGCTCTGCCCTGAACGACGTTGTTGGGTGGACCTAACGTTTTAGTGTAGACCAGACCTTAGACAAATTAGATATTTTCAAGGCAGCAGGGCCTGATGAAATACATCCTTGAATACTTAAGAAACTGACTGAAAAGCTCTCTGAGCCAGTAGCAATTATCTTTTGAGAACTTGTAGAGGACAAGTGAGATCCAAGAGGACTGGAAAAGAGCAAATATAGTGCTTATTTATAACAAGGGGAATATGGACCACCCAGGGAATTATAGAGCAGTCAGCTTAACTTTGGTACCAGGAAAGACAATGGAGCAAATATTCAAACAATTAATTTATAAGCACCTAGAAGATAAGGTGATAAGTAACAATCAACATGGATTTGTCAAGAACAAATCATGTCAACCCAACCTAATATCCTTCTTTGACAGGGTAACAAGCCTTGTGGATGGGGGAGGGGAGAAGAAGCAGTACATGTAATATATCTCAACTTCAGTAAGGCTTTTGATACTGCTTCGCATGCCCCTCTCATAAAACTAACTAGAGAAATATAGCCTAGGCTGAATCTACCGTAAGCTGGTTATACAACTGGTTGGAAACCATACTGAGTACTCAATTGTTCACTGTCAAGCTTGAGTGGCATATTGAATGAGGTGCCACAGGAAGCTGTCCTAGGTCTAGCTCTATTCAATATCTTCATAAATGATTCAGATAATGGTATAGAGAGTACACTTATAAAGTTTGCGGGCAATACCAAACTGGGAGGGGTAGTAGGCACTTTGGAGGACAGGATTAGAATTCAAAATGATCTGGAGAAAAGTCTGAAATAAATAGGATGAAATTCAATACGGACAAAGGCAAACACCTACACCTAGAACATAAGTATGGCCATACTGGGTCAGACCAAAGGTCCATTTAGCCCAGTATCCCATCTTCCGACAGTGGCCAATGCCAGGTGCCCCAGAGGGAATGAACAGAACAGGCAATCATCAAGTGATCCATCCCGTTTCCCCCATTCCCAGCTTCTGGCAAACAGAGGTTAGAGACACCATCCCTACCCATCCTGGCTAACAGCCAGTGATGGACCTATCCTCCAGGAATTTATCTAGTTCTTTTTTGAACCCTGTTATAGTCTTGGTCTCCACAGCATCCTCTGGCAAAGAGTTCCACAGGTTGATGGTGCGTTGTGTGAAGAAATACTTCTTCGAGTGATTGCTCATGTGTATTCCATAGTAGGTGTGCGTGCTCTCCATGTGCACCAGTGCCGGAAGTTTTTCCCCTAGCAGTACCCCAGGGGAGCACCCCTAACGACTCCTGGAGTGGTGCCTCTATGGCGCGGTATAAGGGACGCTGCGCGCTCCCCCCACCCTCAGTTCCCTCTTGCCGCCAGTGAAGGTGCATCGGAACTGCTCTGCAGCTTTCCTCTTGAACTCTTGTTCATTCGTAGTTAGTAGTACCTGTAGTTGAAGTAGTTTAGATTAGTGGTAGGTCGGGGCATGCCCTGTGCTCCAAGTCGTGCGACACTTGCAGGCAGCCGATGCCAGTGAGTGATCCGCACGCGGACTGTTTACGCTGTCTGGGCGAAACCCATCTCAGCGATCACTGCAAGATTTGCAGATCTTTCAAGCCTCGGACCAAGAAAGAAAGAGACATTCAGCTCCGAGCCATTCTGATGGAGTCGGCGTTGACCCCGATTCCAGTGCGCCTCTCCGAGTCGGCACCGGGTACCGCAGCGTTGGTGTGTGGTGACCCTTCCACCAGTCAGCATTGCTCCCCATCCGTGGGGCATGCCAAGAAGGCTAAGAAGAGGTATTTTCTGCCGAGGCACCAGAGCAAGGCCAGGGGAGAGACTAAACCCACGTTGGATATGTACACTATATCCACTGGATCCCCCTTGTCCACATGCTTGTTGACCCCCTCAAAGAATTCTAGTATATTGGTGAGGTGTGATTTCCCTTTACAAAAACCATGTTAACTCTTCCCCAACAAATTATGTTCATCTATGTGTCTGACAATTCTGTTCTTTACTATAGTTTCAACCAGTTTGCCCGATACTGAAGTCAGGTTTACAGGCCTGTAATTGATGGGATCACCCCTGGAGCCCTTTTTAAAAACTGCCGTCACATTAGGTATCCTCCAGTCATTTGGTAGTCATTAGGAAGGAATGATCATTTGCACAAATAAAAAAATGGGACATGACTGCCTAGGAAGGAGTACTGCAGAAAATGATCTGGGGGGTTATAGTGGATCACAAACTAAATACGAGTCAACAATGTAATACTGTTGCAAAACAAGTGAACATCATTCTTGGATGTACTAGCAAGAGTGTTGTAAGCAAGACATGAGAAGTAATTCTTCCACCCTACTCAGCACAGATAAGGTCTCAGCTGGAATATTGTATCCAGTTCTGTTCACCACATTTCGGGAAGAATGAGAACAAACTGGAGAAAGTCCCGGGGAGAGCAACAAAAATAATTAAAGGTCTAGAAAACGTGATCTATGAGGAAAGAAGAGGAGCGGGCATGATAGCAGTCTTCAAGTACGTAAAAGGCTGTTATAAAGAAAAATCGTCAATTACCTAGAGAGGTTGCCTCCCCAACTGGAAATTTTTAAGAACACCACACACCTATCAAGGATGGTCTAGGCAATACTGAGTCCTGCCTCTGTGAAGGGGACTGGACTAGACGACCCATCAAGCTCCCTTCCAGCCCTACATTGCCATGATTCTAAAACTGACCCCCCCCAAAATTAACCCACTTGTACCTAATCACATTCTCAAATTGCTGAGCTGCCCCAGTGAAACTTTCCAAAACGATTGTAGCCTGAGACAGAGCAAATTTTCAGTCCAGTTAGTTTGGTGAAATTCTAAGTGACTGAAAACTGGGATTATAACAGGAAGCATCAGGCAACCTTACTATAGGGGTTTCTACCAGTTCTGATAAAGTGTGTGTCTATCCAGATGTTTGGAAATGGAATAGCCTACTCTCTCTTCTGGGGAAGAGTACATCTGAGAAAGGACTTTTCTGAACTTGTTTGTTCTCCTGTTCACCAAAGATGTTTCATGAATAATACCCAGCAGCTCAATGGCACACTCAGGCCACGGCAACACTACAAACTTTTGTGGGAGTAGTGATGTCAGTAAGGGATGGGGAGGTTTTTTTGGTGACATTTCTATATTGGCAAAAGCCCTAATGTAGACACTGGCATAAAAGTGTTTTTGCTGCAATAGCTTATTTCACTCAGGGAACCAGTATAAACTGTATTGCCAAAAAGCACTCTTTTGCTGGTATAAACTGCAACTACACAAGGAGGGTCTGTTATAGCTATACCAGCAAATCTTTTCTAGTGTAGACTAGGTTTAAGTCACAGCTTGCATAACATTCTATACATAATGAAATCTTACAGCAGCCCTGAGAATACTGAGATGGAGAGGTTAAGTAGCATGCCCCAGCTCATGCAGCAAGTCTACGGTAGACTGGGATGAGAATTCAACTCTTCTGTTCTTACAAGAGACTCCTATTTTGTTTTTGGCAGTAGACCATGCCTCCTCCTTATTAATGTAATGGAGGTAATTAACTGCAGTATGAAGCCAATTTTTGTGGCAGAATAACAAACAGAGCAGGAGAAAAGTCACCTTACCTGACTACCAATCCTAGTATTGTTTGTCCCTTTACATACAGCTTGGACTATGAAGGAAGTTGGTGCAGATTCCACTTTGTTTTCTCTTCTCAATTCTGATCAACTTAATGACATTTCAGGAGAAAGGAATGATTCACAGGATAACTGAAACCAATAAAATACCTTTCACTTGACCTGCAAAATAAATCTTGTTTTTGTAGATGTTTACCTCCACTCACAGGTGTTTCAGGTGAGTGGCTGCAGGCAGTCGTATGGAGATCTAACCCACAGCGAGACTGGCTGAAATAAGTTTCTCTTTTTGAAGCAATTGCTGAGGAAACAATTCTTCCATCAATGAAATACAGGAAGTGTTTGCTGCTCCTTAGTGTTCAATGGAAAAATGCATAACTACATGTAATGTAACAACAAACAGTCATCAAATGAATAGCTAAATAACAGGAGGAAGCACAGTGATAATGTTTCCACAGTAAACTATGTCTATTTTACCTGGGCTCCAGGCTTACCCTACACACTAAAGGGCAGAAAACTATGAGGATTTGACAGACAAATTTGAAAGCTGGGATACAAGCCATGCTAGGCTGTATCATTTATCTGAAAGGCAGCAAATAGAAATGCATATAAGGGAAGTCAACAGCATAATCTTTTGCCTTTGTCTAAAAAAGTTAAAATATTTTCTAACATGGTACAAACATGTAAAACACCATTTTTCCTTTAGGGTAGACAAGGAGAGCAGTGATTAAAAACACCCTAACTGGTCCTGGTTAACACTAGGGATCTTCCCAATATATTTTAAAACACTGCTTGTCCCTGTCTGCACTAGTCATGTTTAATATCATGTTAGTTAACACATGATGCATTTTCCCAAAGTGAGATCGCCCCCCTCCACCCCTAATAGATAAAGGCAAGGCAGAACTCTGATTATGAACTCTAGTTTATATTCCCCCTTCTTCCTCTAAACATTAGATAGGATGTTCAAGCTCAGAATCGTATCAGAAATTCAGACTTTTTTCAATGACGCAAATGACAGAAGTCCTACAAACAAGGGCCTAGACCATAAGGTGAACAGAGGGATACTAATTCAACTCATCTGTTTCTGAAGAAGTGCAAAAACTAAAAATGTAGCCAAGCTTTGTAAAAAGAAGCTCAAAACCATCAATTCTACATCCTACAACATAGAGGTGAGTTATATCAGTGCACCCAAAAGTTGTACAGCAAGTACAGTGGCCAAAATTTTCAACCATGCCCACCGTATTTGGGTGTGTCAAATTTCGGGAGTCCAACCTCAGATGTCTCAGTCTGATTTTCAGATGTGCTGAGGACACACAACTCCTCATGAAGTCAATGGAGGGGTTTGCCCTCAGCACCTCTGAAAAAAATCAGGCTCTAGCCATTTCAATCTTGACACTGAAAATTAGAGAGAGAAACTTTTGAACATGCTGGTGTAAGTATCAACTGTGAGACAAACGATACCGTTATTTTTGTATTTCAAGCCAAATCCTATGACGGCAAACCTTTTCCTAAAGAAGATGACAAAACATTTGAGGGGAAGGCAATGGGAAAAGTAACTGGAGATTAAACGCTGTCAGGGGAAACTGTGTGAGAAAGGTATATGGCTGGTGGCTACTTTGGCAAATCTCAATGTTAATCCAGAGGCAGGACAAGAGAAGGTACATGAATGAACTGCATCAAAATGGAGCATACTGGATGTGACAATCAGTGCTTTGCCTGTTCACTCCAATAAAAATGGTATCTCTTTTAGCAAGTATAACCTTTACTTTCATGTAGGGGTTAGTACTATCTGAGAAATAATGAAACATTTTATTGAGAGGTTTGGGTGACAGTGCAGTAGTATGGTCAGGGACCCAGAGAAGCATACAGGTAGAAACCTGCAGAAGGGAGAAGAATGCTCCAAGAAGATACAAAAGGTGTGAAAAAAGGGTTTGTGTGGGTGCTAGCACTATGTGTATTTCAATACACTTCATCCGACATTTGTGGCAAAACTCCTCCATCCCACCCACGTCTGTGGCATGTCAGCACCCAGACCTGCAACAACTTCCAATTGCTGTAGTATCATCTAGTAAAAATTAAGTGCTTCTGCGACCCAATCATGTGTGTGTGTGGAGCAGCATTAGAATGGAAACTCACCTGGAATCAGAGACAGTATTTTCTCCTGCAGATATACACACTTCTAACCATACACATTAAATTAGCTTGTGGGCCTCTCTACCCTGTCCTCTACTTGGTACCCAATGGAATGTGCATTACATTGTAAGTGTCTGTCTGTTTTCAATGGTCTTGCCTTCTGGAGGTTGAAGGCTTGAAGATATAAGCACCAGTACAACTGAGTTAAGAGGGTTTTCTTTAGCTCAACTGCTAAAGATGTGCTAAAGATTAGGTTATGATTTTGATTCCCTGCACTGCATCTGTGGAATTAGCTGATGATCCATATACAGCGATGGGTTGTTACAATAACCAAGTACGCTATTCAGAGGGGAAAATTGTTCAGAATGAAATAGGTGTCTTGAGGAAATAAGAAATTATTAGAAACAGCATATGAAAATTAAAGAGCAAGAAGGCCTGAAATTAATTAATCTTAATGCTGTAAGAACCAGAGCAAAGCCAGAAACTGAGCATCAAAAAGCTGTAGAAATATCTGAACAGAATATTAAACATGGACTAAATTGTATCTGAAAGAAGAGGTGGGCGCAAATCCAAAATTGTTTGCGGGATTGAAGTGTGGAGGGGAAAATGAAACATTTCTGAATGCTGAGAGTTCAATATGCAGATCTATAATTTGTAGTTTAGATCTATCTCTAAATGAAAGGCATACACGACCCTGAATTGAAAGTAAAACCCCCAAATACTACTCTATATTGGAATCTAGTCTGTTTCCCCAAATCTGGACAAGGGCTACACTCAGCTCCAGTCCATCAGTTTCACTCTCCTGCTCTCAGGACTCTGATAGCTAGTCCTTATAAGAAGTGTTCATATTGCCTGCCTTACACGTCATACAAAAAGCCATCAGGGTCCTTCAAGGCCAGATTTACCATTGCGCTATTCATCAGTATGCCACTGAAATCAAAGAGGTTGCACCAGTATAAAACTGAAGTAACACAATGGTGAATGGCACTCAAACCATTTTTAAAATGCTGCCCGTATGTACATTCCACAGCAATCTCTCTTAGCCTAATAGGGGGAAAAGATCTATCTTATTTCTCTAGTCATGGTGAAAGCTTTGCAACTCTTGCCAATGTAGCTTAGCAAATATGCGATACACTAAGCCAACTTTCTTTGTTCCCAAGAATGAACGTGCTATCACTCACATGTTCTTTAGACCAGAGCTTGGTTTTCTGACACATCATGCCTGAGGTACTCAAAGCATTTTGTAACAACAGCTCTTGAGTTAGAAAGTGGCAGTTCAGTAACTATGCAGGTGACTGTGGTACATATTATACTGAAATAGCTCATATGTGCAGTCTTGGATGCTAGAGCTTGTTTTATTGGTACTGATATTGACTTCTGGACATGACAAGTGCATTATCCCTTTATACTTCTCTAGAGAGCTCATGGGCTCTCTCTAATCTCTGTCAAGGTGGTAGTTAGAGACAGAAGGTACCTCATTTTATTATCTACTCTCTTCAAAAGCCCCTTCCCTCAGACCCAGTACTCCCCTGCAAATCAGCCTTACCTTTGAGCCCAAGTCCCATTGTGGGACTTAAACACTTGACCTTCTGATGTAGAAGTATCAGTGCAAGCAAACAGAATAACCGGCCAAAAGAAACAGTGGATTCAGCAGCTACTGATCTATTCCAGGGAAGACTAGCAAGTAAAGAGGCAATTCTGTAGACACAGCAATGTATGGAGATAGTAGATGACCCAATTGGTGCTTTCCAGCTCTAAGATCTCTGAATTTATCACTAATTGTCTCCTACCTCACCACTAGTAACCATTCACCATATAGAGATAGGTGGTCACTTAAGATACCAGAAGAAGATTTGGCCGGATATCTGGGCAAAAACTAGCAATACAGTTGGTGTCTTGTTCTGACTAAGTTGTGGGAAAGGCTATTATGGGGAAATTGCCAAAGTATATTTATTTATATACTGCAAAAGTTTTAAAATAATGCTCAGGTTAGATGTCCCATATCCAACTTGAATTAAATATGTGTTTCATACTTTGCTCTTGGCTCTGATATTGGATTATTGTAACTGTAACCCTTCCGCCAGGTGGAGTCAGCAGCAACAAAGGCTGGGTTCAATGCCCAGGGATTTCTCTTAACAACAGAAAATTGAGCCGGCTTGAGCCCCCACCCAGTAATCTGGGAAAACTAAACACTAACTTGGGTGACTCTAAGAGGCAATACTTGCCTCACAAGCACTGAGTCTGTGTACAATAAAACAAAACTTTTATAAAAAAAGTGAAAATGAACCCAACGTTAATTTGGGAAAACACCACAACCATCATTCAGAAGCACGTGACCATAGGCAAACACCCACCCCACAATGTGTTGAGCAGTGTCTTTTGCCTCAGTTTTTTGCCTTAGCATGTGGAAGTCCGACAAACGAATGACCCTTAACACACCACTCCCCTCTCCCTCCACTACTCCCCACTCACAGTTGGCGGTCTGTGGTTGGCAAAGACCCAGAGTGCAGAGGTGCATTCACAGAACGGGGGTGGCCTCCCATTCCAGGAGTGGGGTGGGGGGCATTGAGCAATGCCTCTGCTGCTTCCACCACTGCAACTGCCTCACAGTTGCTGCCAGGCCTCTGCTACTGCTGTCTCTCCGCCACACTTTCCACTGGCGCTGCTGCCCACCATCTCTCTGCTGCCACGTCATGTTCTGAGGTCTTGCCACTTACCCCCACTCTCAGTGATTTCAGCAGGTAGTATGGAACTTCACCGCTAGTGCAGTTGCTGTATTGCCTTTCACTGTTCCCACACAAGGTCTAAGGCTTAGTCCTTAGACTTGCTGAGCAGTGAAGACAGCTCTAGGAATCACCAGCTGGAAAAAAGGACTCTTAATCGAGTCTAATCAGCTCTGCCATTAAATAGTGGAGAGGGGCAGGCCAAAGGGTGTCTACAGCTCTTTAGGCAGCATACACACCACAAGGTAGGAACACCTATCCCCACCAACTCTCATCTTCAATAGGACTTGGCATTCCTACACCCTGCTTAGCAAGTGAGGTTCAGGTTAGGCTGACCCCCTCAATCAGGACAAGCTAAGCACAGTTCTGCTGCCCTTTACTCATACAATAAGGATAACAACATTTCATTACCCCCACATTTGAATACTAGAGTGATTTGTAACCATCCAAAATTGATCATTTTGGCAAAGCAGCTCCATCTGCTGTGCACCTAGGCAGAGTACGTATGTTGTGACTTATCAGCTCTGTATTCTTGGGGAACCAGGGCGCAGTACCCAGCCTGTCTGACTCATGAAGGACCCCCCCCCAGCCTCTGCTTGAACCAAAGCGGATCAGAAGAAAGACTTGCAAAAAGCAATGAAAAGGCAGTGGGAGACCCACCTATACCACTCTGGACAAGGGTGACACGATTAAGGAAACTCCCCTAGCCTCATTTGCATCAAAGATGGGACAGGGAGGCATCTCCATTAGCATACAGAATGGAGAACAGAGATTCCAAGGCAAGAACCGCACTGAACTCTGGGACCAGAAAAGCAGGGAAGCACTGCATCCTGGGGGATCTTTGCTCCAGATGTTAACGAACCCATGCCTGCACACATCCAGCTCAGTAGTTATCAGACCAATTCTAGTAATAAATCCTTTATTGGTATAGTGCCTAATTGCATTGTGAGCTTCCTCGAAGGAACACCGCCCATAGCCAGAAATGATCAGTTCCTATTGTCTAGTCTGAACAAAACAACTCTGGTATACTCCCTTGAGCCATCAGTTTACCCATAAACAAATCTAGTGTTCTCCCTTGAACCATTGTTCTTTCCCTACAAAAACCCCTACCCACGCTCCAGTGCTCTGATGCTTGAATCCAAAATCTGCATCAGTTCCCCTGGGACTTCATCTTCTCTTGACTGATCGTGCTGGGGACTCTGCCTGTCTCCATCGCTCTGGACCCTCAGCTACCACCACTACCTGGGAACCTCGATCAATTCAAGCTTCATGGAGTGGTGAGAACCTCTCTCTCTCTCAGTATAGCCTTCTGACCTGACTTCTATGATCAGGTATAGTTTTCTAAACCTGACTTTCGTAATCAAATTTAAGTTAGATTTAATATTATAACTGTTTTGTTTGTTTGGCTCCCCTTGTATGGTTATTACCTGGCAACAAATAATTTTCATGGTTAAGCTGGTTGCTTTCCTCTCTCTCTCTCTCTCTCTGCAGCAACGCTCCTCATAACTAAGAGAAAGATCCCCACAGCGTCCAAAAATCCTGTGGGGTTTGCTCATCAAGTGGGTTACTACCAGAACAATTGTAACGTGAAAGTGGGGATAGGGACATGCTGAACCTGGGGCATATGAGGGTGGCAGCTTGAAAGTGCTGCTCAACCCAGCCTGCTCAGGCATACTGTATTCCGGTGCAGTGCCCATGACATATGAGGGTGACAGTGTGGAGGTGCTGTTCAACCCAGCCTGCTGAGTCCAGGGACATATAAGGGGTCAGCTTGTGAGTGCTGATTTACCTAGTCTGTGCAGATACGCTCTGTTAATGTGTGTGTGTTCATCTGATTCTGGGGCTGGATGAACCCAGCCCTGGGGAACCTAGGTCCTGCAGGATAGCTCCATTGGGAGGGAACTTGCAGAAGGGAGAAGTAGAGCTCCGTATGAGAACACAAGTAACACCTCCGACCCCCAGAAGAGTAACCTTAATAAATGAGCGTACCCCAAAGTAACTGGCAAATGTGGTAACAACGTCTATGGAAACACAGTCTGCTCCTGAAGACTTCCCCTCCACCCCACTAGCTCATTCAGACCCTGCTTCCATAACATTTCTATGCAAAGATTGATATTGAAGTCTTTTATCGGGTGTGCAGCCACTGACACACCCACTGAAAGGTAATGGCTCCAACTTCTCCATGAGTCCATATAGTGCAGGAACCGCATTAGAAAGTCACGTGGTGTGCAGTACATTCCATATGGAAAGAAAGGTATTTACACAACAATACTTGTGACCTGCATTAAGAAAACATTTCTTTTCTACAGCCAGAGGATGTCACTGTTCCCTTAAAAATACACATGCAGAAGGGGCAATGATTTGGTTCCAAATTGCCTCCGTTTTTAAAGCAACAGGATTACTACTTTGATGACAATTTAAACATATGTTCTATTTGCTTTGGTAGCCAGTCAAACACCGTATTCCTTACTGGCAGAGGACGGTATGCATAGATACAGAAGAACTATCAGTGTGGCATTCCGGAAGGGCGGGGGAGAGGGCAAAGGAGGGAGGTATTTGCATTTGACATCATTCAATGAGAAAAAGTAATTTCCAGGGATAGATTCAGATTCAATTCTGTGCAGTGGAGATTAATTAAAGTCTAAAGGGGTATTAGAGGGTTCCGTATCTTCCTCTCCTTTCAGCCACGAGTCACAAAGAGCCCAATCCCGCTGGGTTTACTCAGTCTTTGATACCATTGGACATTTTACTTGAGGATTTTGCTGCTAATATTAGTTAATATTTTTGATGAGCTTGCTAGAGACTGAAGTAAGAATTCTGCCAGGATTTTAGGAAATGGTGGCACATAATAGAGGCTAATGCATTAAAGATTGTGATGTATTCAGGCCCAGGTCGGCCAAGGGACTTAGGCACCTAAATACCTTTGAGGATCTTGGCCTCCAATACTACAGTAATGGGGGCCTGGCAAAGAATCTTGGATAGATATTAGAAGGAGCTTACAATCTAAAGGGACAAGACACACAAAGGATTGGAGAGACAAGCTATGATCATCATTTCCATTTTACAGACTAGAGAGGGCCACATCTTCACTGTTGTATATCAGCATTGATTTCAGTAGATCTGGCCTAAGTGACTTGTTCCAAGTCAAATAGGCAGCCAGGATCTGAAACCAGAGCTCCTGGTTTCCAGTCCCCAGCACCTTAGCCATCCTCCCACTCTTGCATATTAATATGTTGCACGTGCACAATGCTTTATCACCTATAAATCTCAGAGCATTTTACAAAGGTGAATCAGAACTATTTGATCATTTTTAGCTTTTTTTTTTAAACAGATGATGTAAAGGAGGAATAGATTTCTAAAATCTTGAAAATTCCCCTTAATTAGCTCCCACATACTGTGTTACTTTTGAAGTCTCTGTGATGCATTGTATTGTTTTAAAAACCATTATTCTATTAAATTATTTACTAATTACTTATCTATGTGCTTTATCTAGTCAAGAAAATTTTAGGTGGGATTCTCTGTGTGATAGCTGCTTGGCTGAGTATGTAAGCCTGGCACTGTTGGAGAAGTTCGCTTTGAGAATTGCTACACAATCCTTAAAAATTAACCGCAGTGGGCACATTAGAATACAGATGAGAGATTTAAAATAAAATGACCTGTACTGGTATTGGAGAAGGGGGAGGGAGCTAAGAAGAATACTCTGAATTACTTAAGGGAAAAGAGAAGGCCAGCAGAAAAGGAAAATGGTCTTCAAGCTACCTAATGGGTGTCAGGAAAATAAGAAGGTATATCAGGAGCAAAAGTAGTAGTTTGGGAGCTGCTGGAAGTGGCGGCCAGTACATCCCTTGGCCTGCGCCGCTTCCAGCAGCTCCCAGTGGCCTGGATCAGTGAACTGCGGCCAGTGGGAGCCGCGATCAGCCAGACCTGCAGACGGGGCAGGTAAACAAACCGGCCCGGCCCACCAGGGGCTTTCCCTGAACAAGCGGCATCCCCAGTTTGGGAAACACTGACGTTAAGGATAACTCAAAAATGAGACACTGTGCTGCTTTTCTTTGAACTAATAAATAAAGAAATTAGGACTATTCTAAAGTAAGACTTTGGCTTAGTAGCTATTGATAAAAAGCAGAGAAGGAAATACTTTGAAGGTCAGTACTCTGATGTAAACCTCACCTTGAATACTGTGGCCAGTGGTGACAACCTTCATCCCTGAATGATGCAGACCAATTGGAGAGGGAGGGGGTTTAGAGAAGAGCAACAAAAATTATTAGGAGCTGGAAGTTAAGTTAAGAGCTACGGGTCAGATCCTCAGCTCTGAACTCAATATAACTATGACAATTCACATAAGCTGAGGGTCTGCCCCTAAATAGGAAGATTCTATAAGCCACAACAACGTGGCAAGGGGAAAAACAACAGTCTACAAACATTTGAAGAATATAAACACCAAGGGGGAAGAATTATGATTTAAGGTGGGACAAGACAGTATAACAGTGAGAAATGGGATGAATAGGAGAAAAGAGAAACGTAGTGCAAGTATCAGGAAACACACCCAAACAGGACAATCCTATTCAACTGTGGGGTAGTTACCTTAAATGAAAGCACCATAACAGGGGGGTAGTTAAACTCCACTGGGCTAGTGCTGAAGAATATACCATATGGAACAATCCTACACTGGGGTGGGGAACTGTCTATGCTCTAATAGGTCTTTTCCATCTTTATTTTTTATGATTGCTATATCCCACATTTTCACCATCTATTAGTTCAGTTCTGTAGCACAGGGGGATCTGTAATTGTTCTCAAATCAACAATCCACAGGGAAACTGTTCTTCAGTCTCACTTCCACCTGGCTCGTTTATGAGTGGGCTCTAAAGAGATAACATGTAAAACCAGCTGGCTAATGGTTCCCTCTCTGCAATCCCATCTCTGCTTTTTTTTTTTAAGTTTAATTTAATTTTAGCATATTTTAAAAGGTCTGATATGATATCATGCTAATAAATAAGCACATAATATACAATAATGCTATGTTAGGAGTGTACTTGGCATGAATCAAAGAAGTTAAAATATTAAAAGCTGTTAACTAATCTTTGCATCGGACCACACTGTCAGCATGCAAAGGTTAACCACACGTGGAGAAAATGTGACTGACGGGTTGGGGCATATGAGAAAGAACATGTGTCCATAATACATTGAGCCCCAGATTCATGATATGAACTTAGAGAGCTACCATAATAACAATAATATTGTTTTTTCATTTTTGCAGAAAATGGAAATCTGTATGGAACGCTGAGAAATCCCATCTTCTGCCACTAACCTTAGTGGGAGTTATTTACATCCTGGATGGGAGAATAGACCCTCTTGAGGGAAAAAGATAAATGGACTGAGATCTCTGACTTACTCAATATGGGGCCTGATTTAGCAAAGCACTTAAGAATGTGCTTGACTTTAAGCCCATATGGAAGTGCTTTGCTGAACAATAGATATAGTAACCTCCACTCTAGTTGGTCTTTTGAAATCAATGAGAATCAACTAAGAACGAGCAAGGAGCTTACTTGAGGAAGGGTGGAAATGAACAAAATTACTTCCCCGACTGACTGCAGAAGGTTATGTGAAAGCTAACTCAGTGTGCTCCCAACCTCCGTTTGGCTGAGAGCACTCCCTCCTCACAACTCCAACCCCACTGTCCCCCAGGGACAAGAGATCAATTTCCTCCTGCAAGCTATCACTTTAATATCCTTGAGACAGTACCACATGACATGTGTTTCTGAGAAGTACTGATGTTTGTCCATGAAGGGCCAACACTTCTTTGCTAGGTTTATATAATTTAATTTAATTAAGTAAGAGCCTGAGGGCACTGTTTATATTATATTATACAATGTAATAGCTGGACGGAAATGCAAGCTACAAGCCAATGAAACAACACTGAGCACAGGAGAGCATCTCCAACTCCCAAGAGCTGGCTTGACAAAAACTCCACACCCCTCTGAGCTTGCTGAATTATTTCAGCGTGGAATTGTTGCTACTGTACATCAGGTTAGAGTGTTTCCACATAAGAGCTTGCATGCTGCACAATTATTTCAAAAGCTTCCCATACCATATGATGGTGACACTGACAGGCATTGTAGCCTCTGGATTTGAAATGTACTGGGAAGATTGTTATCATGCTGCAGTGACAGGCCATAATACAGACATTAACTGTCCAGTTCCCAATTGCAGCTGTTTCAAAATGCCTTCCTAACAGCCACAATTTGAAAAGTGAATAAAATACAGATGGCTGTTAAATTACAGTTTGGTGACACTTAGAATAACTGTGGCTCAGGGAAATCTTTCCCATTGTAATTTCTTCACTTAATATGTGAATAATCTGATCCTACTGTGGTGGTGGAGTCACTCAACTCAATTGTCATTGGAGAGGAGACTATTACATCGATAAAATCTCATGAATCTCTTCAAAGCAAAGAGAAAACCTATGGCCTTTCCTCTTTTAAAAGAAGAGTTAAATGTATGCATGACACTCTGGCAATATCAGACGACATTTTTAAACAAACAACCTTTTCTTCAAAGCAATCTGAGGGCTGTCTTTCTAAAGAAATCTGAAATTCCTAGTAAAAGTAATTAATTTTACCCTATCCCCAGCTGTTGTCCTTTCTCTCTTTACAAAGATGCTTTAGCTGATGTGTAAAAACTAGCTACAGCTCAATTCTCTTGCCAGCTCATTTTAAGGCCGTGGTGATCTGTCACATAGTTGAGGGAGCTTGTATCTTCAGGATAAAAGGAACCTGAATTGGTATTTTGTTCTGACAATTGTCTTTTCATCAGGTGAACACCAGATCCGACATACCTAGTTAACAATATGTACTGTATTCTTTGAATTTTTCTTGTGCCAGCAAGATTCTGATCTGGTAAACATTCGCTTAGCAGAGCAAGCAAATGGTTAAAGACACCGTCAAGGTTGTAAGCATGTGTGGAAGGATTAGATTTTTATTGGTAAATGTTGATAAACATCGATTTCACCATACACACACAAATGGATGAAAAAATATTTCCCTCGATGATAATTGAAATGTGCAGGTAAGCAAGCAAAATAAGAAAAATGCTGCTTGAGAACTTATTAAAGTTTGATTTAAGGATATTTACTTTGTATATTTTGATTAATGTTGAGAATTTAGGTTTTAACATTTATAAAGCTTTAACATTTTGAATCTCAACATTTACTGTCCTTAAATAGTTACTGTCTCCCCCATAATTTCCCACAACTGTGAAAATTTAAATAGATGAAAAATTTAAAAAATGCTTAAAACCCATAATTTTGCACAACTATGAAAATTTAAATTGATAAAAATTGGAAAGCAATGCTTAAAAATAGACATCAATATTATCAGTTGAAATTATAAAAAAAAATTGAATTCTGTCATGCCTCATTGTAAAGGTTATTAATAACAGGATCAAAGCAGAAAAAAAAACAATGTAGAACTTAATGTACGCCGAAAGGTTTTGACTGTTGTGTAAAAAGCCATATAACTGTATTATATATTAAATCAGTGTTCCCCATAGTTTCATATTTCACACTCTTGGTTCTTAATAATCCCATCTATTCTGTCTCAGTATGGTTTTAAAATTGCATCAAGTGCTTATTTAAAAAGATGCAATGTTTCATTTTCCAAAAACTCTTCAGTGGGACTTGCTGGGTAACTACCACCTTTGAAAATCAACTATTTACTTAGTTGCCTACCTATAGTTTTCAGAGCCTAACTTTACCTACCCATCTTTCAAAATACCGGTTTGAAAACATCGTGTTTTTTTTAATAACCCATATACATCTTTCCTTTACCAAAATAAAATGTTACAATAAAACAATAACCTGTTTTTTCCTACCTTTCTTTTGTTTTACATCTTTGTTTTGATTTGTCTTTCAAAAAGTATAAAAAATGTAGACATTTGTGGTGCATGTGCACCCATATATAAAAACCAAAACCAAAACATACCTTTGAGGACTATCCACTCACTGTGCAGCAACTGAACATTTAGGCTCAGTATAAAGTTCTTTGTCTTACTTGGAAATCAGTACATTAGACCAATTGAATATACCAAGTTCTCCGCACCTATGTAAAGTAAAATCTGTTCACAAATCTGCAGTGTGGATATCTGAAATGCCAATATGGGCCAAAATGTCCAAACTTGAGTGCATGAAGTAGTGGTATATGTCTGTGTGATATTGTAGCAATAGCAGATTTCTGCAAAAAGGTATTGACTTTTTTTCTACTCTCAGTACAATCTATTAATATTAGATCAATATATTGCTGCCATCTTTTGACTGTGTTCTGTCATAGCAGGGGAAGTTACATATTTTTATTTTATGCTATAACATTTTATTTACTACACAATCAAGAATGGTTTCAGTTTCTGGGATGGTAATGTTATATGTTAGAAATTCAATTTAGTTTTTACATTGAGGATGAATGATATCGCGGCTCAGATGCAGCAGATTTGATGTACAAGGTGAATGAAAAATAAAAAACAGAATTTAGAGAGAATACACAATTAAGACTTGATTTTTTTTAAATGCACCACTATTCAAATGTTAATTAGAGTAATATCAACAGGTATTTCAGAAAATACTTTGTAAGATTTCTATATTTTTCAGGAATATTTCTTAGGAAACCAGGATAGCACTAGAGACGGAAACAAACTATTCCAGAGAGCATCGAAGAAGTTATGAAATTAAAGATGGAAAACCCCTGTTATATTATCTCGTCCATCTAGGGAACATGGGATGGCTTCCCACATGCATGTCTGAGTGCTTTGTATAGAACATTTCCCAAGGGCAACACGACCAGTGTAATTCTATTTCCAGAATTCTATGTTCCTCTGGGTATGTAAGGAGCAAGATAAGGGCAATCAATCCCATACAACTGTCTAAGAAAAGTGGCTTATTAAGCAAAAATATCGAGTGAACTATCACATCATCGTTCCTATGTCTTCCCATGTGTTCAGAGAGCAAGGCTATCTTGGCAGATGGGTGTTTTTTTATGCAAGCTAGCATATGCTATATTAGGTGTGATTTTATCAGTACACTGGGGATGGCAACTCAAAGAAGAACCAACAGCAAATATATTGAAGGATTAACACATATTAAATAATAAATTGCAAAAATTCCTGCCAGTGAAATAAAAGCAATAGCAAACCTAAATACTACAGCATATGTTCATCAGGTGTTCAATCCTGCCTGGTGCTGGTTCCTGGTTCCCATCCAGCATTTTGGCATATTCTTAAGCGTAGTCTTATTGATTTCAGTGGGATTACTCATGTGCTTAAGAAGTTAAGCATATGCACATATGCTTAAGAAGTTAAGCATATGCTTAAATTATTTACCAGAACAGTCCCAGATTCAGCAAACAAAAGTAGAGCAAACGTATAATTGACAAACTGCTCTAAAGCAATTCAATAAAGCAACAAAGGGCCAAATCCCAGTCTCACTGAAGTTGATTATCTTCCAGAGGCAGAAGAAAGAAAAGGGCTCTATTTACAAACTGAAAAAGCAGCCGAATATTCCTTACTCATTGCAAAAACAAATGGAACACAAAATTGATCATCACAGACCCATTGATAATCCAACATTTTCACAAATATCGGACCTGGATTACGTGAAGTTAAACCGTTGCCTTTCAGAAAACTTAAGAAAAATTAGCTGCCACAAAATTGAAAATTGGACTGAATAGAGACCGGATTTATAGTTTATTACAACAATCTACAACCCACTAAAACCCCCCACAGCAGCCTTCCCTCTCTTTCCCTTCCTTTCCCCCCTATGACTGTAGGGATGTTAACAGGCCACTTCACCTTGAATGATCTCTTAAAATACTTCTTAACTACTTATGCTAAACAATCTATTCTACTTTGTATTTTGCTATGCCACTCTGAGGCTATGTCTACACTACCACTTACCTCGGTATAACTTATGTCGCTCAGGGGTGTGAATCAGCCTCCTGCTGAGTGACATAAGTTACACCGACCTAAGCACTGGTGTGGACAGCCCTATGTCGGCGGGAGAGCGCTCTCCCATCTGCTTAGAGAGGTTACACTAGAGAGTTTACAGTGGTGCAACGGCACTGGTGCCACTGTACCGCTGTAAGCTCTCTAGGTTAGCCATAGCCTGAGTAAATTTCCCAGACCTGAGAAAGAGCTCTGTTAGCTCAAAAGCTCATCTCGCTCACCAACAGAAGTTGGTGAAATAAAAGATATTATTGATGGAAATATTTTTTCTTCGGCTTGTGTGTGTACAGAGAACTTATTAACATTTCCCGATAAAAATCTAATCCTTCCCACCCTACACACAGTATAATTGATTTTAACTGTAAGAGTCCATCGGTTTATCAATCTCACTCTTGTGCTTTGTATCCTGCCACAGGAGCAGGTAAAGAAGCACAGTAGTTGTTCAAAAATTGATGCTATCCTACAAATTTCAGGATGAGGTAACAAACCTGCATGGACTACCAAGAGAACACTGGGATGTAACTGCCTTTTCAAATCAATGAGCACAGCTTGCATGATCCATACCCAGTTATATATTTTAGGTTCTTATTTGGCCCCATTACTAAAATATCTGAGCACCTTGCCATTTTTAATGTTTATTTTTCTCCCAACACCCCTGTGAGGTAGGGCAATGCTATTATCCCCATTTTATGGATGGGGAGCTGAGGCTGCACAGTGTGACCAAAGTCACACAGGAAGTCTGTGGCAGAGCAGGGAATTGATCCTACATCTCCTGAGTCCCAGGCTAGCCCCATAATCACTAAGTGCCATCTTTCCTTACCCTCACAGAGCCCTAACAAATATGCCATAAAGGAATTATAAACTGGGTGCCAACACACAGTAATGTCAAAACAGTATAAAATAAAATCCAAAAGCAATTGCTTTTTTTTAATACTAACAAAATGTGTACGTTCTATAGACCACAATATCCTCATTACCTTATTTAGCAGAACACTGAGAGCTAAGGCCCATATTTTAAAAGGTATTTTGGATGACTAACTCCCAGCAGCCCAAACTGAGCTGCCATCTTGAATATTGCAGGCAGATGTGGTCGCCCCATCTCAAAAAAGATATTTTGGAATTGGAAAAGGTTCAGAAAAGGGCAATCAAAATGATTAGGGGTATGGAACAGCTACCATCTGAGGAGAGTTTAATAAGACTGGGGCTTTTCAGCTTGGAAAAGAAACAGCTAAGGGAGGATATGATAGAGGTCTATAAAATCATGACTGGTGTGGAGAAAGTAAATAAGGAAGTGTTATTTACTCCTTCTCATAACACAAGAACTAGGGGTCACCAAATGAAATTAATAGGCAGCAGGTTTAAAACAAACAGAAGGAAGTATTTTTTTATACAATGCACAGTCAACCTGTGGAACTCCTTGCAAGAGGACATTGTGAAGACCAAGACTATAACAGGGTTCAAAAAAGAACTAGATAAATTCATGAAGGATTGGTCCATCAATGGCTATTAGCCAGGATGGGCAGGGATGGTGTCCCTAGTCTCTGTTTGCCAGAAGCTGTGAATGGACGACAAGGAATGATTACCTGTTCTGTTCATTCCCTCTGGAGCACCTGGCATTGGCCACTGTCGGAAGACAGGATGCCGGGCTAGATGGACCTCTGGTCTGACCCAGTATGGCCGTTCTTATGTGGGCCTTGTAAGACAATCTGCAGCTGTTTTACTCAGTTCCTACACCACGTGGTATTCTCCCTTGGCCCTGTCTGGGATTTTACGGTCCCTTTATGCTGCTGTGGCAGAGGGAGAGTACCTCCAAATCGCTCTCCCTTGCATCTTGCTCCTGTTTTATCTCTCGCTTTGTCATTCTGCCTTAAACTTCGAACCTCCATGAACATCCGTTAGCATGGACCACTGTACCTGTGCAGAATCCAACTGAAGCCAAAGGGACTCCACACAGGTAAATGCTAGTATTCCCTGAAACAGAATTGGACATTAAGGGCCTTGTCCAACATCCAATGAAGGCAATGGTGACCTCAGTGGCACTGGGTCGGGCCCTTACATTGTAAGCACCTTTGGACAGGGACATTGTCTTTTCTTCTTTCATAAAGTGCCATACACCTGATGGTGCTGAATAGGATAAATAATCAATCCTGATATATATATTAATACAGATTTAATGGTGAACCCCAATTTTAAAATGCTGCACATTTGTCTTTAACCTTTTCATTTACATTTTTATTTAATTTTCCACAATACGAAAAGATAATTTAAACAATAATCCAAGGTACTTTATATTCACAGACATATTTATAAAGGAATCACTGTGATTCCATAAGGAACCGAGGAAAATAATAAGAGTACCGTTTGAAGAACAGTAGCATAATGGAAGGTCTGGCTGTCATTTTCCAATTAGAAAACTCTCTCATAACACCAGTCACTAAAGTATGACTGAATGGTGTCATCTGTGAAATTCTGGGCAAAATTCACCCTGGTGCAGAGGGCACACACCTGAATCTATGCCCATCACAGGTAAGTGCTTAAGTGGGCCATCAGGTCTCCTGAAACGAATGATTTTCACCTTCCCTGTAGATGTTATGTTATGATTTGAACCTCTGGTTTTCAATAGTCTTGAAAATATACATGTGAAATAAAGGGAGTATAATTCCATTGACTGAAAAATGTGTTACTTGTTTCTTTAAGACAAATGAGACATGGATAGCATGCCTCATATGGAAACATTGAGCCACCAACCCCTTTATTTATACCAAAACATTTAAAAATATTATTTCTTATTTGCATTACATTAGCATTTACAAGCCTCAACCAAGATCAGGACCTATAATGATTAATAGTTATTTGTACTGTGGCAGCACCTAGAGCACCCAGTAAGGGACCCCATATTTCTAGGCACTGTACTACTACATAACAAAAAGACAGTCCCTGACCCAAAGAGTGTGCTAGGCACTGTACAAAGACATAGTGAGAAACAGTCCTCTACAGAGCTCACAATCTAAATAGACAAGGCAGACAAAGGGGAAGGGCACAGTGATTTGCCTCAGGTCACAAAGCAGTTGCCTGGCACAGTAAGGAATTAGAACCCAGTCTCCAGATTCCCAGTTCCGTGCTGCATTCACTAGTGACTAGGCCATTTTGTTGAAAAATCTCTCAATGTTGACAAGTTTATGTTGGCATGAAGGATCTTCATGGGTTAAACACTACGGCATTGAAGCTCATTTGGATTTTGTCACACAAATAAAGATATTAGACCAATGCCTTTTGTTCCTCAGCAGAATGTTTTAGTCAGTGAACAGAATTAATTGTGTTGACATAACGCATTTACTGTTTCAACAAACTGTCTGTGGATAAGGGATTTGACAAAACTAATGCTGAGTTCAGAGGATTCTCATATCACTGAATTATCCAGCAGATAAAATGCCACTAGCGTAAAAGAGAACATGCAGAAAAACAAGGAGTCAATAGCCCAGAGGCCCTAATGTTAAGGAGATGTATGAGCTAGTTGTATTTCATAAAGAACACATGAAAGTTCTTCATTTCCAGCTGTTTTTATCATCAGAGGGTTTCTGTCCCTGCAGAGGTAAATGGGACACAGGCTCAGAAGACCCTTGTCTGAATGGAGAAAAGCACTCACCAAGAACAGGCCTGAATGTCTGCAGGGGCTGGGCAAAAGAGGAGTAGTCTCAGTTTGGGTTTGCATAGGAGTTTCTTCCCTGCCAACACTGAACACCTTGCTACAGGTCCAATGGCCAAACTATGGGGCTAGAACCAGCAATGGTAAACTGTGGGAGTGCTGAGTATCAGAGGGGTAGCCGTGTTGGTCTGGATCTGTAAAAAGTGACAAAGAGTCCTGTGGCACCTTACAGACTAACAGATGTATTGGAGCATAAGCTTTCATGGAAGTGCTGGATCTCTAGGTAAGAGACAAGGTAAGACAAGGTCAACATTACAGAATGTGGGAAATGAAGATGCAAAAGGTAGAAATTCAGACAGTAGGTCAGTCAGAACTCTGCCTCCACCGAAAACCCACAGGTTTACAGCATTAAAAAGAGCCACATACCTTTAAAACCCCTGGGCATCTCCTACCTCCAAACTGATAATATTCACATGGGATGATTTCCATGACGGGGAGGATGTTGCTATTCAAGACTCTTCTTTCCCTTTTCCACGTGTATTGGCCCATTTTGGATGGTATCCATGTGACTTTTCTCCCATCTATGAACACATTATATGTGCCTAGCTAAAGCAATGTCCTTTACTTTCATGGGCCATCCATTTTTAAAAATATAAAAACTTTACAAAGCTAGATACAAAGAAAGATGTAGGGTTTCCACTTAGTGGGGAAGGAGAGCTAGTAACATCAAGATGACTGAGGTGTTTAATGCCTATTTTGCTTCAGTCTTCACTAAAAAGTTTAATGGTGACCAGATTCTCACAACACAATTAATATTAACAACAAGGGCACAATACTTTAGGAAAAATGTGAACGAATTGGACAGAGTCCAGAGGAGAGCAACAAGAATAATAAAAGGTTTAGAAAATCAGACCTATGAGGAAAGGTTAAAAATATTGGGCATGTTTAGTCTTGAGAAAGATGACTGAGGGGTGACCTGAAAACAGTCTTTGAATATGTTAAGGACTGTTCTCAATGTCCACTGAAGATGGACAAGTATTAATGGGTTTAATCACCAGCAAGGGAGATTTAGATTGGATAGTAGGAAAAACTTTCAAACTATAAGGATTGTTAAGCTCTGAAATAGGCTTCCAAGGGAGGTTGTGGAATCTACATCATTGGAAGTTTTTAGGAACAGGTTGGACAAACAGCTGTCAGGGACGATCTAAATTTACTTGGTCCTGCCTCAGTGCAGGGGGCTCAATTTGATGATTTCTCAAGGTCCCCTCCAGCCCTATATTTCTATGATTTTATATAAAATAAATGTTAACACCTAGGGATTTAAGACAATAGAATAGATTGTTTTTATTCTCAGTTAAATCTGTGACAAAGACTGAAAACTGGAATAGTACAGATTGCTATCTTACCATTTGGTATTATGATCGAGTGAAAATATACTATTCTGTGTATTTTCATGCATTATTCCTCATACAAGTTTGGACCCTGGTGTTTACAAAGAACCACCTGCTTCTAAGAACAGGAATTACTTGCATTCTATAAGCTTAATGCACTAACTGAATGCGCTTAGATACTATGGTGATGACCAGTGTTCAGAGGTGAAAGTAAGCCGGCAAGAGCCGGTATGCCGGACCGGACCGGCTTCCCCAGGTGGCAGTTTAAAGGGCCTGGGGCTCCCAGCAGCGTGGAGCCCTGGGCCCTTTAAATTGCCACCAGACCCCCACTGCCGGAGCCCCCAGATAGCGGAGGTGGCCGGGACCCCTGGGGCTCCGGCGGCGATTTAAAGGACCTGGGGCTCTGCTGCGGTAGTGGCGGTTGTCAGCCCCTGGCCCTTTAAATCACTGCCAGAGCCCCGCCGCTGCTACCCCAGGGCTCCAGCAGCAGGGCTCAGGCAGTGATTTAAAGGGCCCGGGGCTCCCAGCTGCCACTATCGCAGCCGGAGCCCGGGGCCCTTTAAATCTCGATTTAAAGGGCCCTGGGCTCTAAAGACCCTGCCCCTTCTGGTTGAGGCCATGCCCCTTCCAGTTGAGTCCCTCCCACTTCCCCCCCCCCGCTCAGGACTCCGGAGTACCGGTAAGTCCTTTAAGTTTCTTTCCCTCCTTCCAGTGTTCCCTCTAATTTTTCCCACGCATGTGCGGAATGAATTTTGTTATGTGCACCAGTATGGAGGTGATGTGTCACACATCACCTCCATATTGGTATGCATAACAAAATTCATGTGGTGGGGGTGGAGCCAAGAGGGTGGGAGTGGGCCAGAGGATTGCGGTGCGGGGGAGGAAGGGCTCTGGCTGGGGATGAGGGGTTCAGATCTGGGGCAGAGGGTTAGGTTGGGGTGTGTGTGTGTGTGTGAGGGCTCTGGGATGGAGCCGAGGATGAGGGCTCTGGGGTGCAGGCTGCAGGCTGCCCACAAGAAAGATAGGATCAGACCACTAAACTTATTTTCACCTGGGTCCTTAGCCAGACTAAGTTCAGGATGTGAGAGGTGAAATGCCAATAATTTAACTAAATGTACTACTTTCCTTCCCTTTATATTTCATTTGAAAAAACAAAATCAAGAATTGTGTTCCTTCCAAAGGAGATTGCTTAAATGCAAAATAATTTTCCACAAAAAGCAGACATTCTTAGAATTTTTCAATAGTAACTTAAGAAACCAAGTAGTCCCTGAAATTCTCCCTTGGTATCATAAATAAGTTTGAGGAACATCAGCACTGGAAAGCATCATAGAATCCCTGGGCATCTGAAGAAGGTAATTAACAAGCAATGAAGTTGGAACTCTTAGTGAGTGGATGAGGGGACTAGAGGCGAGGGATGTACAGCTGAAGGGCAGAGAGAAAGAACTTCCAGGCAAAAGAAACATGCGTCCGTGGAAGCCCAGAGAGCAGGGCGTCTTGGAAGCAGCATGAAATGAGGCCTTGAATCTAAAGAGATGGGGCTCTGAAATTTCTATTTTTGAATACTTGGGTAGCGCTCAGATACTACAGTGAGGAAGGTCACATACGTAGCTAGACAGCTAGGCAAGGTCAAATACTGACTGAACTGTACAACTAGACGGCTTGTTGTGAGACTCATTTTTCTTTTCTATTCACTTTATGCTGCCACAACATGTAGCCTTGTTAGTCAGAAAATTCTCAATGATTTTACCATGAAAAACACATTTTACAGTGGAGAGGGAGGTTATGCTGGTCTGTATTTCTGCTTCTCTGAGCTGCTTAGGTTTTTTTCTGTAAATTTCTTTTAAGGTAAAGGGTAAGTGCATTTGTGTGTTTTCCAGGTGGACTTGCTGCTATTATTGCCCTGGGGAAATAAAGTGTCAGAAAGTAAACAGAGCCTATTTATTCACCTGTCTTCTAAAATGAATTCTCCTCTGCTCAAGAGTTGACACCATTTGTAAGCAGTGCTCTTCTTGCCTGATGAATGCTTGACTGCACAAGGTCTTAGACTTGATAACAGAAGGCAATGAATCTCTATGAGGAGAAATAATTGCAACTGCTGATAAAATGAATTAAAAGAAATTAACTTGAGTTAGTTGAATGTAGATGAAATGGTTTCTATCTTCAAACACTACAAGATGCAGCCACAATTAAATCCGACATAAGCACTAAATGAAAACAGGAATGTGAAACAAGTATTATTATTACTATACTAAAGAAACAGTGCTGTAGGTACAAGAACTCACTATGAGCTTGATCCTCAGTGGCATTCTGTACAGCTGAGGCGTGTGAGGCAAAAATGGCTCTAAGCTACCTTTCTGCTTCCCCTGAGCTTGGGACTGGCCCCTGGCTCAAGTTAGATGATCCAAGAGCTTTTTGTCCCTGCAGAGTTTCTATCCCTTGCACATACACTGGATTGAACTCTCTTTTAAAACCCGTTTTTTCAGCCCAGGATCCCTGACCCTCAACTTCCTCCCTCCCCCGCCATCACACTCTGAAACACCCCAGAGTGCTCTCTATACAGAAGAAATGAACGGGATCAATAAAATCAATGGGAATTGCACCCCTTTACTGAGGCCATAGTGGCCTTTAGTATTGTAAGCCCTAGGGCCTAAAGACTTTGGGATATATCTACACAGTGAAGGCTTCAATGCAGGTAGTACAAGCCCAGCACAGACCCTGGGTACCTGCTTGGCTCACTAGCCCCCTCTGGGTACCTGCTTGGCTCACTAGCCCCCTCTGAAGCTTGCATTGCACTGCACTGCTTTCACTGCTATTGTTACTTACTAGCTGGATTCAAGCTAGCTCGGATAGGCTAGCCCGTGCACAGCTTTTGCTGTACAGACATACCCTTAGAGGGATGGAATTCTTTGCATAGAGGGGAAGGGGAAAAGCCAGGTCTGGCTGGCTTCATTTACATAAGTTATGATGTTGTGTACCCATAATTTCACCTACTGAGTTTTGTTGATTTGGTTGGAATTTGTTTGTTTTTATTGCAAAAGGAATAATAGATTGTTATTATCACTGTACGCATGAAAGGGCACAGGAATTGTGCAGAATACGCCCTGAAGCGAGTGGGTCACCGTGAAAGTACGGGTAGTGGAATTTGGTTTGGTAACAAAATCCAAGTTTAATAAGAAAGGTCACAAGAGAGCTCTGTCTTTGGACACCAGGAGCAGGGCCTCTGTCCAAGTGTTCTGTTTTGCTCTGGGTTCTCTACCTGGAGATTTGTGCCCTGTGGGGAATGGAAGTGATAGTGCACAGCTGACTTTGAAGTGAGCCCTACCAGATTGGGGGTGGAGCAGAGCTGATTTCACAGCCACTCCTGACTGGATCGGCAGTGATGTACAGCTGACCCTGCAACACCCTGACAGGCAGCAACAATTCTGAACTGACGTCACAGGTTGGCAGAAGCAGTAGGACAATTAGTGTTTGGAACTGTGGGGTTGACTAAATTTCTGATGTCCTGATTTGGGTTTCTCATTTTCTGCTATATGTGTATAAATGGTGATCATGTTTATTTTGATTGTTTCCTCCCCTTTTCCCAAATAAAAACGACTTGTGTTCCATGTTGCCAAGGGCTCTATGTGCTTCTAGTTGGGAATAAACTCACCTGATAAGGTGACAGAAATTATTTGTTTTAATTTTCCAGAGCCAGAAATTGGAGTCTGTCTCTGGATGGAGGCTCTGAGCTATAGTTTTTTATATTTTAGAAAAAGACCCCTAGACAGATTGAAACAGGCTCTTGTTGCTGCTATTGGTACCTGATAAAAAGGTTACAGTTTTTATATAGAGCTTCATACCATCAAAGTCAACATTTTATGACAAAAATTAGTAGATTTCATTTGCATAACATTGCATGCATTTGCATAAAATACCACAAATTCACATGAAGTACAGCTGATACAAAGAGCTCCCGATTCTTCTAAAACACCAATTAATTAATTCTGTGCACCTCCAGCCCCATATTTGATTCTCCCCCAGCCCCACATCAATTAACGATGCACCTCTAGCACTCCAAAAATCAATTAATGCAGCACTGCTTGGCCTCACATCAATTATTTTTATTCCTCTAGCCTCCCATCAATTCTGCACCCAGCAGCCCCAAATCAATTAATTTTGTGCTCCCCCTAACTCTAACAGCTGCTCCAATGCCTACTCTTATACAACACTACACCACCCAGCCCCCCCATCTTGCCTCCAAGTATACTTCTGCTTTTCCTGCTGCTGTGGAATTTCTTCACCATGTCCTCCTAGGTTTAGGCAGGGGCATCTTCAGGGGCTCTTCCCCCTTCCCCTACCCCAAAACTCCTAACAGTTCCAGAGTGCGGAAGAACTCTGACTGCCACCTCTGATTGGTTGCCTTCCCCAAGGAAGGTAGGGGAGTTGGGAAAGCAGCCAATTGGAGGCCTTTCAGCTCTCCTCCCCCCAGCAGACCTGTAGTAGGATCTGAAAACCCATAGTCTATGGGGAAGACTATAGAGCCTGCAAAAGTCTGGAAATGTTGCACAAGTATTCAATAATTCTGTTGATGAGAAAATTGAATCAATGGGGCAGCCACCATTAGGACTTAGGATATCATGGCTTCTGTTCCTGTGCTTCTTGCTACTAAGACACACTGCCTCACTATCTAACTTCTTTCAAACTTTGTACAATATATGAAACAAACAAACAAACCCAGATTCAGGCTGATGCTTAGATCGGAGATAACTGGCTCTATGGATACGGGAAAAGCGATAGATGGGATATATCTTGACTTTAGCAAAGCTTTTGATACGGTCTCCCACAGTATTCTTGCCAGTAGGTTAAAAAAGTATGGATTGGATGAATGGACTACAAGGTGGATAGAAAGCTGGCTAGATCATTGGACTCAACGGGTAGTGATCAATGGCTACATGTCTAGTTGGCAGCCGGTATCAAGCAGAGTGCCCCAGGGGTCGGTCCTGGGGCCAGTTTTGTTCAACATCTTCATTAATGATCTGGATGATGGGATGGATTGCACCCTCAGCAAGTTCACAGATGACACTAAGCTGGGGGAAGAGGTAGATATGCTGGAGGATAGGGGTAGGGGTAGGGGTAGGGTCCAGAGTGACCTAGACAAATTGGAGGATTGAGCCAAAAGAAATCTGATGAGGTTCAACAAGGACAAGTGCAGAATGCTGCACTTAGGATGGAAGAATCCCATGCATTGCTACAGGCTGGGGACCGACTGGCTAAGCAGCTGTTCTGCAGAAAAGGACCTGGGGCTTACAGTGGATGAGAAGCTGGATATGAGTCAGCAGTGTGGCCTTGTTGCCAAGAAGCCTAACGGCATATTGGGCTGTATTAGTAGGAGCATTACCAGCAGATCGAGGGAAGTGATTATTCCCCTCTATTCAGCACCAGTGAGGCCACATCTGGAGTACTGCGTCCAGTTTTGGGCCCCCCACTACAGAAAGGATGTGGACAAATTGGAGAGAGTCCAGCAGAGGGGAATGAAAATGATTAAAGGGCTGGGGCACATGACTTATGAGGAGAGGCTGGGAGAACTGGGCTTATTTAGTCTGCAAAAGAGAAGAGTGAGGGGGGATTTGATAGCAGCCTTCAACTACCTGAAGGGGGGTTCCAAAGAGGATGGAGCTCGGCTATTCTCAGTGGTGGCAGATGACAGAACAAGAAGCAATGGTCTCAAGTTGCAGTGGGGGAGGTCTAGGTTGGATATTAGGAAAAAATTTCACTAAGAGGGTGGTGAAGCACTGGAATGGGTTACCTAGGGAGGTGGTGGAATCTCCATCCTTAGAGGTTTTTAATGCCTGGTTTGACAAAGCCCTGGCTGGGATGATTTAGTTGGTGTTGGTCCTGCTTTGAGCAGGGGATTGGACTATATGACCTCCTGAGGTCTCTTCCAACCCTAATCTTCTATGATTCTATGATTTTGTATGCCAAGTGATAGCCTGGGGCAAAGTGTTAAACCTCAAAAGGCATAGGATTATAATGGGGCTCTCCACCCCAGCTCACCTCTGCTACGCCCCCTCCCCGAGCACGCCGCCCCCACTGGCAATGACAATAATTGCATGGAGCGGCCGCTGCGCTGGAAGAGGGAGTCTGAGCTGCACGTGTCAGTGCGCCGCCAGCAGCCCAGCCCAGGAACGCTGTAAAAAAAAAAAATTGAGGGCACCGCTTTTTGGCGCCCCCAAATCTTGGCGCCCTAGGTAACCACCTAGTTTGCCTTAATGGTAGCACCGGCCCTGAATATAGGATCTCTCAGAAGACTTCCAGTATTTCCTGTGAGCATTGCAGAATTAAGAGAACATCACCACAAAAAACAAAAAACAAAATTTGCTGCTAATTATGGGCCTGATTCAAAGCCTGATGAAGTCAAAGGGAATCTTTCCACTGACTTAAATTTGCTAAAAATCAGGTCCTATGCCTCTAACAGAGACCCTCCGAGGCCTGGTCTACACTGGTGGCGGGGGAGGGGGGTGGAGGGGATCAATCTAAGTTATGCAACTTCAGCTACATGAATAACGTAGCTGAAGTCGATGTACTTAGACCTACTCACTGCGGTGTCTTCACTGTGGTGAGTCGACTGCTGCCACTCCCCCGTCGACTCTGCCTGCATCTCTCATGGCGGTGGAGTACAGGAGTCAACAGGAGAGTGCACGGGGGGGGTCAATGTATCACGTCTAGACTAGATGCGATAAATCCACCCCCGCTGGATCGATCGCTGCCTGCCGATCTGGTGGGTAGTGTAGACATACCTTTAGAGAGAGGTGATCTACATAAATTCAAAGGACAGTTCTACCATCCTCCATGCTACTCTTCCCTACATCTCTGGGACCATGCCAGAGCCTGAGCTGCTTCTAGGGTGTGTCTTTAAGGGTAGGTCTACACCTCAAGGCTACATCTACACTACACACCACTTTTGGCAGCATGTAGCGTAAGTGTAGCAACACGCAGCAGTGAAAAGCACACCCTGTCCAGACTGTGGGGTGTAGCTACCTATGTCATTGAAAGGCTCTGGCAGCGGGAGGCAGCAGGAAAAGGTTTCAGCTGCTTCCCACGGCCAGATCCTTTCACTGCAGTGAGGAGAAGCTCTGGCAGTGGGGAGGCAGAGGGGGCAGGGATGAGCCTTTTACCTGCTGCCTGCCTGCCGCCAGAGCCTTTCCCCACTGTAGGAGAAGGGCTCCAGCAGATGGGAGCTGCTGGAGCCTTTCCGCACTACTGGAGTCTTTTCATGCCGAGGAGGACGCTGCCTGCAGTGGTAGGCAATGGGACACTATACGGCTAAAACCAGCAGTATAGATGGGAGGCACAGCTTGGGCCAGTAGACAACGTGTAGAGTATGTACTCTGGGTACATATCCACATCCTTCAGGTGTGTCTTTACTGGCTTAATCTGTGCCTCACCTTCTACACTGCTCTGTATACCCATGCTAGGGGGATTATGCACGCGTGTTCGCTATACACCACCAAAAGAATCCTGCAGCGTAGACACACCCCATATGAAGGTGTGATTATAACACAGTTATGACTACCTATGCTAGCTTTAATTTAGCTAGCACAGGTGACAATAGCAGTGTGTAGATGTGGTAGCACAGGTTTCAGCATGAGCTAGCAACCCAGATATAAACCCAAGGTCCCAGGAAGGCTTGTACTCTGGCTGCTAGCCTGTGCCAAAGCCCAGACCACCACATCTACAATGCTATAGTTACCTATGCTAGCTAAATTAAAGCTAACACAGGTATGCCTACTCATGCCACAATCACATCTTTTACTTGCAGTGTAGACATACTATAAGAGGCAGGCCCTGGGGCCTATAACTCACTTCTTGTATCAAGATATCTATTGCCTTTTCCCTAAGAAAGCACAATAACCACAATAACAAAGTAAAGGCTGCTGCTTTATGACATGCCCAGAAAAGAGAACAGCATGAAACGGCATTTGATAGAGTAAATAACCTCAACAGTTTCAATAAAAAAAACCCAATTCACAGCAATCTGCAAATTATCTTGTGTCTCAGTGCCATCTCCGAGAAGGCCATGGCACTCTCGGACTCTCCTAATTAATGAGGTACACCAGCCAGCCTAGGGCTAAAGCATACACGTAACTGAGGACAGGATTTTACCAATGTGTCCTGCATCTGCAAATCTGCTGATGAAAAATGAAACTTTTTTGGAGGGTGTGGCACTCCGAGGACTAAGGGCTTGTCTACACATCCAGCGCTGCAGCGGCGCCGCTGTAGTGTTTAGCGAAGATGCTACCTACAGTGACGGGAGTGCCCTCTTGTTGACATAAGTGCTGTCTACACCACGAGTTCAGTCAGTATACTGTTATGCTGACATAAGTCTATAGTGCAGAGTAGTTAAGTTAATACAACCGGACTTTCTTTTGTTAGGTTTACTAAAGTGGTTTGTGAAAATGAATGGCATTAGTTTTCATCCTTTGTAGTGTTGGCAAAAGGTGGCACATTACCAGCCCTACAAACTAAAATACCCTCACCACAGCACAGCCCCAGGCAGGATGAGGGCAACTGAGGGTAGTCCATTTTTATATCTATTCACTTAGTAGCCTCTGTTTTAATACTCTTTATTAAGGATGTTAATTGAGCTGGTAGCTTTATGATGTGGACATTTGTCCACTAACAACTGTGATCACTATTTCACATGTACTCCCTGAGAGCTGTCATGTGGTCACTACTGACCTGAGCTATATTTGAACTATCAATATAAAGGTGAAATGCTTCCCTAGCTCATTGCCAATTTCTTGAGGTATCCAATGCAGTGTATCTGTCTGATAGATTGTATACCAACTGAACAACTCAAACAGTGAAATGGAGGTATACCTCAGAAATGCTGGGATAAACATTGATTTTGTGAGTTCACGGTCTACTCTGCAGTGTTTAGTATTGCAAAAAGCAGACATCAAATAGAAAATATTGTCATTCTAATTACTGGAAGCTTTGTTTACTGTAACATTTTCATTTGCAACAAAGTTAAGGAGCAGTTCCATGTTTATGCAAGTGCAAAAGTCTACAACCAATGCACACAGAGACAATTTCTACTTTAATTAAGGATATGTACAAAGGTTAATCTGAGATTCTAACAGCTAATTCAAGTGTACACTTCCTACATGCTTACATCATCATGTTCTTTGAAGAGAATTTACAGGAAGATTTTAAGAGTTAAAGTTATTTGGCTGAAGATATCTGATTTAATATCAAGTGATGTATCCTTTGTTTTATGGTCCTTTTACATTTTCAGAGTACAACCTTAAGCCATAGAGGTCTGTTCTTGCCACAGTACATCTATGACAAAAGGAGTACAGACTTCTTAATGGTCTCCCAGAGCTGCTATGGATCCTTACTTACCACTAACCTATTGGCCCAGTTATACCTGATGGTTCATTTTTACAATATAGTATTTGTAACATGATTATCCTGTGTCTTCTTAAACTGCAGTAGGTTTTAATACTAACAAAATTCCCTCGAGATCCAAAAAGGATTCTTTCTATGAAACCTTATTCTGCGGTCATTAAAGTGAGGATTATTAAAGGCTATTTTCCCACCCCAAAATGGGGAAACAGTTTCATATCCTTTCCAGAGGGACATAGGGCCACCACAATAAAGGTTTCACCATATTAATAATAGCTGTCCGTATTATATATGATGGCACTTCTGTTACTTTATCTGATTTTTAAGATGCCCCTGTGCCGTTGGTGGGAGAAAGTGTTTTGATGGGAATTTTCAAAAGTATCAAGGACATGATTTTTATGACTCTCACCCACAGCAAGTATTTAGGACTGAAAAAAATCTCTCAGTTTGACCTTGTGGCCTTTCAAAAACAGAACTCTGAACATGCCATTGTTATTCTCTTCACCAGACCCTTTTAAATTCACTACCACCATCCATAGTTTCAAAACAGCCTAAACACATTTTGAAAGTATTAGTCTACACGGAGTAGAATAAACTTTTCTTACCCAGGGATTACAAAGTCTCAGAGCTTCAAGTGGATACAGTGCTGCATTTTTAACAGAGATAAAGGCACAGGGTTTTGTTTTTGTTTTTGCTTTTTGTGGGGTGGAAGCAGAGAGGGAGAGATGATCTCTCTCAGTCCTCTCTTGACAATTACTCTGGAGGTGAAGGGAAGATGAGTTACAAAGGAAGGTGGGAAAATGTATCCCATTCCCAGTGGTTGATAGTATAAGGAAAGAAATGTATATACATAAATGTAATTATTACATTGGCTTAGATTGGCAAGTGTACAGAGTATCTATAAGCATGGCATTTCAGTGAAATAAAACATTGGAAATGGAAGCATCTATTATGTACCCCTACACGCACCTGTTTTCATCTCTGCCTAAAACAACAAGAAATTAACACTTGATGATGTTTGCATGTGTGATTATGTTGTATGGAGACTTTTAAAGTACTCTGCCCCTCACTAGCTCCTGCTATTAGAAAATAAGTAAGAAGCGCAAGGAGGTAAAATGTGTTGGATCTATAAGGCTGCTTTTCAACTATGGATTACATGCCCTCTAATCTCTTTAGAGTGTCTTAACATGCTCATGATACACTGGTTATGATTTTTGTTGGTGGTGTCTCCCAAATCCATTTAATTAGAATTAGGATTTTACATTCGTGCGCAGCGCAGCAGCAATAGAGAGATAATGTTTATTATGAAGTAAAAGGGCAAAATACCCATTTTTAGTTTCCATATAAATTAGCTGCCAGAATTCCCAACAAGAATTCATATGATCTAAACCAACATGAATAAAACATTTGTATATGTCATAAATGGAGGCAGTGAGGGCATGTACCAGGTAACAGAAAAGGTTAACTGAGACTTTTGAGGAGTGAAGGGGAGAAAGGTAGAATCATTGGCTCCCTGCACTATCCATGTTGTGTGAATTTGGGAGGAACAGCAATACTTTGTAGGCACATATCTGAGAAGCTGGTACACTTCTCCAGTGTACTTTCCCTTAGTGCATATAGCAGTTGGCATCAGCTCTAACGTACCTTGGTTCCATTTATTTAATTCAAAGCAACATGACATTTGTTGCTTGGCAAGTAATCAGGTATCTCCTTCAATGAATTACAATACACTATTAGTTACTGTTTGCAGGACAGGTGGGTTGGATGAACAGAAAGATTGCCGAAACAAGTTTTGCAGGGACTGGTGCCAGGTGCCCAGGGCAGGAGATGCCCGTGGCATATGTAGTTTGATGATGGGCTATCTGGACAGGATGCTGCATGGCATGCTTCTCAGGCTGTGTGAAGACTATAAAATGTGTAGGAAGGTTGCTGGCCAATGACTCTCATGTCTTGTGATTACTATTCATTGTGATGTGACTTAATGGTGCTTTGCCCTATGATATTATTAAATTAGTTATTGTGGATGCCAACTGCAACATACATAGCTGCAGAATCAGTGCTTCATCTTTCATTCCTTTTTAGCAACAGAACAGGGTATCAGAGAACTCACAAAATAATGAAACATGGTTTTTGTGGGTATATTCAAAACAACAGAATGTTATGGTAGTCACAGATGTAAGCTAAATGCAAGATACACAGAACTGAACTGATGTGTTACAAATAGAACCGTGTTATTGTTGACAGATGTTTGGATGCATGTGTATGTTCCCTCTGTGTGCCGCCCCAGTCCTGCACAGACAGCTGGCACAGCAGACCTCGAGCAAACTGCCCAATGACCACAAGATTCATTAAGGGATGAAGGCACCCAGCCAGGTTTATTGTTGACGAAGCATGGTACTAGTATCCCACTGACTTTACAGGACCACTAATACATGGAGGCACGTAACAATGGACCAGCTCAGTGAACGGCAGGACTTTCCGTTCCTCCCTAGGTCAGACAAAGATACTTCCTCTGAGATACAACTTTATACCTCAATATAAACAAGTTAGTATTGCCCCTCTGACAGAGTTAGTTACTGCCCCCTGACATGTCTAGTTATCTCCCATCACCTTGTACATATTGGTTTGATTAAAACATTTCTATTACGGACTGTTATCCTGATCTTATCTTTTAGGAGGGGTCAGTGTGTTCCTGTTAGCCTTGGGGAATGTTTTTTTCCATCCTTGATAGCGGGATGTTCTGGTACCACTTCATATCAGGATGTATTTGCGTGAGCACTCTGTAACTAGCACTTCTTTGGAATGTGTATTTCTGCAATATTAGCCCTGTTCTTGACAGATTCTGTGAGCAGGTCCTGCGTCATACCAGGCCTCTGATACAAGGGCTTATGTCTCAGGCTCTCTTCCTACTCCATTAGTGGCTGTAGCATAAGAGCTGCACTAAATTGTGCCAAATTGATTGCTTTCAATCATCAAAAGGGACAGAAGGAGTGCTCTATCTTGTTGTCAGGTTAGATGCTAACCTGGGTTCCCACTAATTTAGACCATATGCTTAAGAAAAACACAGCTTTGCTGTTGTTGGTGATGGGAGTTGGGTATAGGTTTTGCAGGTAAGGGTAGTAATATGCAGATCCATGACAGTACTTATATTTGGTTTATTAGCAATGTGTCAGTGCCTAGCTTCACTGAATGGCTTTGGGCAAGTTGAGAATAATGCAATGCTAATAAACAAGACAAAATGCCTTACATACATGTTTAGTAAAACACGTTGTTCATTTAAATTGTGTAAGAACACTTGTTGAAAAGTGTGGATGAAAACAAGAACTTAACAAATAAGGATGATAATCATAAAGGGGGAGATCCACCTTGGTTCCTCCTCCCCACTCCTCAGCCCCTCAGCCCCTCGTGATAAAAGGGTCAGAGTACTGTAAAAGGACACAACAAGTCCTGGATCCACTGTGGCAGACAGCCATAAGACTGCATTCTGAGGATCCCCTCACAAGTCCGGGTGTAAGAGGAATGTTAGGAGTAGGGCTGGAGGTGGACTGCAGCATGCAGAACTGCAAAGCTTCCAAGCAGTGCTGTGGCACTTAGACAGCTAGGGAAAGGCTGCCATAATTTAGACAGCCCCATCAGGGCTGTCGGTGTTAGGAGGGCACAAAAATGATTTAAAGCCACCATGGACCCTTTCCTCCTGAGCGGCAAGTTCTGTGTTGTGCTTCTGTGAGGCTCAGCACAGACCCTCACCCAAAGATTTTTATCCTATGAAAGCCCTGTGGAGGATTCCTCAGAGGATTCTTATTCCACGTGGCATATAGGATCAAATATTTCCTCAGATGTTGGACATTAATCTATTTCTTGTAATGATAAAAATGTTTAGACTGTGACTATGAATATTCTTGATTTTCTTACATGAACTATATTTCATACCTTGGTTTTTCTGCTTCAGTAATAATTTGTGTCTTGTAAGAGTCTATAGTGGGTCTACTTAGATGCTTTATATTGTAGATGGGTCATAGGAAGTCTTCATGTTATATACTCAAACTTGACATGTGCATAAGGGGTTTTGTTTTACGTATTTTATTTCCTTATTGGTGGTGTGCACTTATGAAAATTAAGCTTTATTTTACAAACTGCAAAATATTCTCAGCCTCTTCATCTAAATCAGAGTCTCCCCAACATTTGCAAGCTGGGCCCTGCTCCAGGAAAATGAAACTATGAATTAAGGAAATTGTAAAATAGGTTTTAAAGTCATTATGCGTGGCTACATTAAAGATAGAATCCTGTATATTAGACTTCATAGTCACTTCCCTTCTTCCATCATCTGGCGAGATGTTGCATTGCTATTTCTTTTCTCAGGCCTGGTCTACACTAACACCCCAATTCGATCTAAGGTACGCAACT